>NW_022280058.1:209015-220062 GCF_004355925.1 Anarrhichthys ocellatus
TTAAGAGCAAAGAACGTTTGGGGTGAACTGTCCCTTTAAGAGCAAAGTGACACAAACTTTCTTACTATTACTTTAGATCTCTTCTTTGCATGCTTTGAATATTCAAACTTGCAGCAGAGAGCTCTCTGAGGGTTTAGTCGTCCTGCATTTTGATCTGCAGGCACTACTAAAAAATAATATTATCACAAATCTTCTGCATGTTTTAGGGTAAAATAAATTTACATATAGGCTAAAATCCTGATGTAAAAATGTATTAGAATGAACCATGCATCACAGATAAAGCATTTATTGCTCTTTGTAAAGATGGAAATTACGTTTTTTTTGTTATCATAAAGTTATTTTCATATCGAGAAAAATTAAAGTAAGAGTTAATCACACAGCTGTTCATATCTATATTTTGATTGGACTGATGTGGAAATATTCTCAGACTTCACGTGTCCACTACCATGTGTGGGACAAAGTCAAATCATTTACTAACGTAGAAGTAGAATTACGTTTAAAAAGAAGTCCTGCATTAAAAACATTATTCCAGCAGCAGCATCTAAGTGCAAAAGAAGAAAAAAAACATGCTAAACAAAAGTAAAAGTAGTTGACTCATCAGCATGACTCCTGTCAATGCCTTCACACGTGCTGATGACACACACGCGCGCGCGGTAAGTTATTTCCTTGTAATAATAATGACCATCACCCTCATAATCATCATCATCAGAGCGATATAAATGAATAGATGCAGTAAAACATCATGGAAGTGAGAGTTTCAGTGTGTTTGAATGAGTTCAGGCTGCATGGGGAATCCCCGCTGCTGCTGCTGCTGGAGCCGATCTCCTCGTTCAAATTAAGCTTTAAACTGACCTTAGAACTGTTTTACTGCTGCCGAGTCACGAAAACAATAAAATGACGTTTCAAACATTTCGACTTTGACCCTGTGGTCCGCTTTAAACCCAATGATGTTGATCACCGGAGCTGCTTTACTTTCACTTTCCGCAACATCAACCGTCCGCACTGAAGTCAGGATTGGTGCGTTTTCTTCTTACCTCAGCCTGAGAAATCCTACCGAAGTCCCTGAAGGCGCCTCCACACTGCAGTCTGTCGGTCACAGCGGATCGATATTACTGATTAGAATCGATTACCTGCGGTCCGAACACAGCAGCGGCAGCGGAAGAGGAAACTATAACAGCAGGAAGTGAGTTAGCATCAACAACCTGCTGTTATTACTACTGAGTGAACACAATTACTCAAGAACATGTTGTAAAATATCTATAGAAAATACTCTATTAAATATTTATAAAACATGCATTGTTACAGGTAAGAGTACTGCATTCAACATGTTACTGAAGTAAAAGTACAAAAGTAAAAGTGCCTTTTTCAGAATGTCCCATTTATGACTAATTTATCCTAGGCTTATTGATGCATTCATGTGTTCATCACGTTAGTGTTTCAGCTTGTGAAGCTGAAACTCATTTGAATTACTTTGTTACACTGCTTGGTAGTTTAAAAATGCATCATAATTTATCAGTTGATTTATATTTTTTATTAATATTCTGCATCTGCAAAGCTTTAAAATCACTATAGTGCAGTAAACAAGTATATTTTCCTCTGAGATGTAGTGAGGTAAAAGTATAAAGCAGCCGGAAATGGAAGTAAAGTACAAGTATCTGTTGGTAGAGTACTAGGATAAACTTTCTACTACTGCACTCAGTGTCCACTTTATTAGGTATACCTCTACAGTCTAACACAATACAGCTGTTCTGACATAAAGTTAGATGAATGTTTAGCGAGGCGGTCATTATTGCGAAATGAACATCGTCCCTTACTTCTGACCCCCTTTAACCGTGATATGTAACCTCAGTTATAAACATATTTAATTTACACATTACTGACAATGTCAACAACAACGGAACACTATAAAAACAGGCTGTTTGAGATGCGTTTTGGTTTCTAATTGAGACAAACGGTGTGTACAGATGTGAAGAATACAAACAGTCAGATGGTACAAATGTAGTTTTTAATGAGACGTCTCAGCAGCTACATGTGAACAGCAATATTTTACAAGTTGTACTGAAACTCGACGTACGACTCGATGACTCCAGTTACATTTAACGCCGTGATGCATGTTTGTCCAAAAAGCATTAAGAGCACTTTCACAATGATTTTATTTTTTTTTCACACCAAGTCCAAACTGACAGCAACAGGAAGAAGAATAAATAACACAAAAAAAAGACAGACAACACATCCGAAGCTCACATTCCAGATGAAGCTAACATTTAGGGCGTTTCAAAATGAATCTTCAACACAACAGCTACTCTGAGAAAGTTAAATCCAACAACAGGACAATTAGAAGAACAGCGAGGACCAGTTCTCATTTGGCTCTCGGAGACTATTTCTACACTGAAGTGTTTTTTTTAAGTGTTTTCAAAAAAGCTTCATATCAAACGTTTGTCACAGAGTTAAGTTAATGAGTTACTGACAGCTGATTTGATGGACAGCAGGTTACAAATTATTCGAATAGATACCAAACTGTACACGTAGATGTCTAATGCTACTGTTCACAACACTGAGGCTTTCGGTTCAACCTCCATCTGTTACACAAACATCATGACTGTCAGAGAGGTTTTTTTTACCACCGCTTAAGCGCTGGGTGACAACAAATCATAAAAACTGCGATCATATTTTGTCTCAGTGGCACATCATTTAAGGACAGGTCTGGTGATATATTTCTCTTTATGTTCAGCCTCAAACCAACAATAAATGTACCATAGACTAACTTAATTTATGTGTGTATTAAAGCCTGATATATCTTCTTCCTCTGTGCCATGAAGCTCCATTGTAACAGTTACACTGGGAAAAAAACTACAGTTACCTGCTGTTTTAGGGTAATTGCTGAGACTTTTTTAAAGATTTACTTCTTCAGTAGGAACCAATGAATGTGCCTGGAGCTGAGAGCCACATACAGTAAGTCAGTCAGTATAGAGAGCGACTGACACAATGTTGGTTTGAGGATAAACATGAGACTTGTTGACGACAAGAAAAATATGCCAGACTGACCTTTTAACATCAGCCTCAAGTGTTTCCTTATTTGTATCTAGGCCGAAAGGTCGTATGCAGTAAAGATCGTAAAGCCCTTTGGAAAATGTGTGAGCGCGTTGGTGACCCCTAGTGGTCATTACAGCCACAACAGGAACAGACAACATTGACTTTCATCATCGGTGGAGATGAACATGTAGTTAGTTGTAAAAGATCATGGGTTCACTAAAATCCAAAATGGTTCATCTTCTGGGGAGCCAGTATTTTTTGGAATAATTTGTTCGGACCAATCGACAAGAGAGGGTTGAGAGTCAGCAGAGACTCAGTACAGTTTACATGTGGATAACTCTGGAAGGTGGAGGATTAAGACAACTCATAAAAGATAATGAAATTAAATCAATACAAATGTTGACTTTCTTAATGTAAGAAGATACACTGATTCAAGTTGAATTTAAAACCCAATTCAAAGTTATATTAGACTCTATTACTTTATTTCAATTAGATTAATTTAGCTGTAGAAAATACTGCAACATCTCGAGCCTTTAGTATCTACTAGGCTGCTGATGAGAACTGATAAATCACTTTGAAATGTACAGGTACCGCTGTCGTGTGCCATTTTTCTTTGCGGTTTATGCAGTTATGTCCAAGTGGAGGCATAATGATAAAAGAAAAAGCAGGGACCTAGGATTGAACCCTGTGGGACGCCACATGTCTAGTGACTGTAAAGGCTCTGCTTTAACAATCTGCACACATTCTGTGACAGATTTATAAAGACTGAAAGACTTGGTAGCCAAAGATCTTTTGCAAAACAAAGATTTGAAAACCAGGTGTCCATAGACCAGCAGGATTGCTGCATGTAAATCCTGTGGGAAAGACAAACGTCAACTCCTAAAATACTGCTGACCAACAAACAAACACTTTGGATTGTGTTCCTTGTCACCTTTATGTTCTTGTGTGGTAAGAGTAGAAAAAGTGATCGGAGGCCGTGAAACTCGCTTTCCTTGTTCTGAAGAATTAAGTCACTCAGATTTTCCCACAGGACCTGAACGCAGCAGCTTCAGATTGAACATTTTCTTTCTTGTGTCTCTTCCGCAGAAACTCCGTCTGATGTTCGTCAGTGGAGGGAGGAAGATGAGGCCTCTGATTGGTGGACAGCCATGCCGGGGGGCTGCTGGGCGGAGCTTGGACCTGACCCCCCGGGGTTGCCGCCGAGGGTCATGGGAATGGGAGGGCGTGGGTTGAGGCGGGGGGGCATGGGGTTGGAGGGGCGAATGAGTGGCGGAGGCTGCTGCAGGGTGGGGCGGGGCTGCAGGAAACGGGCCTGCTGTTGGAGGGGCGGAGGCTGGCGGTGTAGGGAGGGCGTGGCCGGGAGGGAGGGCCGCAGGAGGGGAGGGGGCTGGTGGAGGGAGGAGGAGGAGGTGGTGGTGCTGGACGTCACTGGAACCTGAGCCGAAGAGGAGGCAGCAGGAGACGCACCTGAGGAGGTCACCTGACCCTGCAGTAAGGAGAAGAGGGGGACAATAAGTACCTCACTACAAGTCTGCATTATTCACATTCACAAGTCCTCTAGTAATTAATAATAATTCCACTACAGATGCTTTTATTGGTTAAAATAATAAACGTCGCTGATGGTATCAGCGACGTTTATTATTCAGCTGTCACTACCAAAAAGCAATAAACAAACATGGAAATAGTGAAATAGATATATTGAATTAAGTCATTTAAACATTCAGACTGAAGTGAATTATCTATCTGCAGCAAGTTTCATTTCTTTTTCTAAATGTGTGCCCTGGATGTAAGGAAATCAATCTAAAAACTGATGGATGGAAAATGATCAAGGAATGTGAAGCATGCAGGTAATGTGGCATATGCACCAGAACACAACATGGGATATAAAATATCTAAAACCTGAATAACCTGAATACTGTACTGTCAAATGTCTCACCTCTTCATCCTCTTCGTCAGTGCTCTTCCCCGACGGTGTGGTGGAGCTCGTCTTCCCCTCCTCTCCAGAGGTCACGCAGTCTCCGTTGGGAGCTCGCGTTCCCCGCTCGGCCTCCCACTCCTGCAGCACCTCGTCCAGGTTGAACCGCCGCCGGTAGTTCACAAAGAAGTTCTTCACCTGTCCCACCGTCTTATTACCGATGACGTCGGCGATGGCCTGGAAGTCTTTCCCGTATTTCCTCACGCCTGAAGAACATCACAGAGGGTTCGTAATGATGTAATCAAGTCTTAAACTGCCACCAAAAAAATACAGTAGAAGAAGAAAAATAGGCTATTGAGAGGGAGATTTTATCTGGTGCAAATGTATTGACTTGGTGTGTGAGACGATGAGGACTGAGGGAAGTCATCAATAAGTCCAATATTCCTCTTTTAGCTCCGGTTTTGGTCTCCACCATCTCCTGAGGGAAATATCTGTCTCTTTAGCTGCTAAGTGCTCCGCTATGTTCACCGGCTAGCCTCTAACTATGTCTGTCTGCTGCTGAGCAGGTAGGAGGTGTGACACAAAACCCAAAACTAGGAGCTAAAAGAGGCCAAAAAAGCTACGTAGAGTTCTGCTAATTCTCTGTGTTTTGAACTACGAACTACTCCGCTCACATATGTATATTCATCTGATCCACTGGCTGCTAACATAAAAATATTGATAACTGCAGCTTTAAAGACACAGTGAAGATAATCCCCGGTTTGTTAACGGCACATTACTGAAGATAAAGACGCTGAAACTACTTTTTCACTGCGACTTTAAAATAGAAAACAGTGCTCATCGTGTATTTGTTGGATTTCAGCTCCTTTTCTAACCTGTTACTTGGTCACCTGTGAAGAAGCTCACCTTGAACAGCCAGGAGCTGCTCGTCTGAGGTCCAGCGGGCGTTCACCTTCTGGTTACACTGAAACATCAATGACTGGCGGTTAACTACTGACACCAGAACCAGAACCAGAAGATGTGAGAGTCATGCTGTCCTCTGGTGGTGATTCATCAAACCTCAATGCAAAAAGAATGGAATGTTTCCACACAGGGCAGAGAAGCAATTACCATAAGAGTCAAAGAACTAACAAACCACTGTCCGATATTTAAAGAATATTATTATTAGAGAATATTGATGCATTCAAAATTGCACTTAAGTAAAAGTACAAAAGTATGTTCTAAGTATCAAAAGTAAAAGTATTTGTTTGTCAGTGTTATATCATCATATTACGGGACCATTATTATTGATGCATTAACACATAAACAGCACTTTAATGTTACAGCTGGTTGAGGTGGAGCCCATTTAAAAAGCTTTACAGGTACTTTTGGTAGTTAAATAAATAACAAAACATCATATTTATAAACTGATCAAATGTTTTGTTTGTAAAATCTTCATCTGAAACGTAACTTTAAGGTTTCAAATAAACGTAGTGGAATATAAAGTAGAATATGTGCCTCTGAGATGAAGTGGAGTAGAAGAATAAAGTAACATAAAATGGAACACTCGCTCTACCAGCACTTATGTGATTAACCGTGATAGTAATTTGGATGTAGTTGCTCTATTAGACATGCTTTGTGAGGTGGTGTAAAAGGTGAGCCTCTTTGCATCAGTGGTGTACCTCAGCCAGTCTGAACTCTCCAATCCCAGAATCCAACATGTGTTTCAGTCCGCTGTTCATCTGCTTGGCGTTCTGCACCTGAAGAACGAGACTCAGCTTAGCTTCAACAAAACTCACAAGTGTGACTTTCACCGCTTCTCTGCTTTAAATGTTGAGCTGTAAATGTCCTTCAATCTCTGAGAGACAGTGGACTGACAGCTGCAGGTAGCACCAGCAGGGGGCAGTGCAGAGCAGGGACATGGACAGGCACTGCACAGGACGACTCAGGGACACACCTGGGGGGGGTCTTTCAGATCGTGCTACCAAGTCCACCGCTACGTTTTATCGAAAGAATGAGCGACACAAATGTTTCCTGTGATGTCTGTGGTGAGTTACTCTCTCTGTCAATAATGTCACAACCGTCTTTACACCAATTTCACTAAATGTATTAAACAGCAACATGCTAATGTTAGCAAGCTAATGACAGGCTTATCTAATGTGATGGTTTACAGTTGTGTTTACTGAAGACATCTAGTTCATTCAAGATATTAAACTCTTTTCACAAGGTCCTGTTCTTGTTCCAGAGCTTTTGATTGTTTCACACTGTCTTCATCAGCAGACTGTAGATGCTCACATTTCCATTTTTTTTTTTTTAAATCTCAATTTTTAAACCAAGATGGAACGAAAAGATAACTATGAAAAATAAAACGCTTAAGAATCTCAGGACGTCTGTAAACTGCATCCGATAAATGGAAAACTTCAGAACAGCTACTAAGCGGAGCTTGTTTTGTCAAGTCAACTATCAACTTTAAATATCAACAAACAAACATAAGTTACGAATGTAACTTTGGTTCTGTGTTGATGAATGAAACAGAACTGTTGATAGAAGAACATCCGTTGTTTTAACTCATTTCTAAGCGGATTTAAGGACATTTATTACTGACGGTCATCAATGATGAATTCAGAAAGTCTCGCTCACACTGAATCTAAGCTGGTTATAAATATTAATTTCTTTCTCATTCTGCATCAGTTTTCTCAGATCCCTGGTCTGGAGCAGGAGGACTGCTGCAGCGTCTCCTACCTGTCTCTTGAGGGACACCAGCTCCATGTCCAGCTGACGGAGGAGGGTGTTGGCGGCGGAGGAGCTGCAGGACACGGACACCACGTCCTCCTGGGTCAGGTACATGCCTTTGGGGGGGCGGCAGCGGGAGCGCTGGTGGTGTCGGTGCTGCAGGGTGTGGTGCTCCCGCCGACCCAAAGCCACCTTCGAGCCCGGCACCACCGGCTCCACCTGGGTCTGCAGGAACGAAACGCAGAGCTGCTTACTGACCAACTGAAACCAACAAATAAGTCACACATGTAACTGAATGCATCAATAAGTGAGATTGTTGGTTGAATCAATAAAATGTAGTGTGAACGACATCTAATCAGGAGTTTATTTTCCTTTTATCATCAAGCAGTTCATAGAATAAATAATAAAATATTTTAGTCTTCTATTTATGAAAATTGCTCATTTTATTTCAAACTTTTGTTATTATTTTCTACATGTACTTGTGCATATATAATGAGATGGGCGTGGCTAAAGTATAAAGTTCTTTTTATTCTTTTTAACTCCATTTGAAATATTGAACTAACAGTATTATTTATTGATGTCAGTATTGTTTTTTTTACTCGTCTTTAACTACATTTTGTCAGTTTCGGGGTTCAATAGATGAAAAACAAAAAATAAATGGCTAAATTTCTAAATAATTTGACGTGTAAACTGTTTTATGAAGTAAAAACATCAAACGATAACCGGCTCCGGCTTCTCAGATGTTTGGATTTATTTGTAGTGTCTTATAAAATACACTCGGTGTCCAGTTGGAGTGGACAAAGTAATAGAAACACCTTTACGATCCCGAATTTCTAGATTAAATAGCTAATTGAAAGAAGAAAAAAAAGACAGATTCATGTTAGTAAAAAATTTGATCAATAAATGTTGCAGACCTGCCAAGGGACAGAATTTGAGAAGTGTCTTTGTTTATTAATCTTTTCTACGAATGGAATATTTTAGGGTCTAATTCAAAAACATTTGAAAAGAAATGTATAAAAGCCCCATCTGAGATCACAGAGGTTTTAACAGGGACTTCCTTTAGTGAGTCATCAGGTGTGTTGTCGTACCTCTTTCTTGGTTTCCTTGTTGGGGTCGTAGTCGCTGTCGTTGGCTTCGATGGGAGGGGCCTCCTCCATCTCCTCATCACTACGGCAACAACAACAAGAAGCCAAAATTCAGTCGGTAGACGTCATTTTAACAACAACAACACAGCCGGCCAAGATCCCGAACAGACACATTAGACACCACAGAAGAAGAACGTAAACACGAGATATGACGACTCTGATCTGAATCAAAAAGTCGTTTTTTTTGTCAATAACACAAAATTACGTATATTTGCGAGTACTTGATATACAAATGGTCATCTTGAGGGTGAAGTATTTCTTTAATTGTTACGATGGCGTTTCTTTACTTCATAAACTGAGAGTTTGGGAGTGACCTGTCGTCCTGGTTGCTCCTGTTGGCCAGTTTACGAGCCTGCCGGTCCATCAGGCTGGTTCTGGAGCGAGTCTTCTTCCAGGAGTAGTAGTACTTTACCAGACTGGAGATGGATTTGTCCGGTAACTGAAGGAAACATGATCAAAAATTCAGCATTTACTGCTCATCAAGTCTTTTTTGCGTAAAACCATAATCTGAAAAGTAATCAGCAGCTACAGTATAAAGAAGTAGAGAATGGTAGTAAATGGACTTGGTTACTTTGTGACTATATTACGGTAATAGTACAGTAAATCAGACACACGGTACAGACGGGGGGGGGGTTTACCATCTGCTGGATGCGGTGGAAGCTCTTGCCATGGAAGCTGAAGGCCTGTTCAAACAGCACCTTGTCCTCCACCGTCCACTCGTCTGGAAACGGGGTGAAGTTCGGCAGGTCGGCCAGAGACTTCTCTATGTTGTGTTTGTGCCAGAACAGCATGCCGAGTGCCTGCACACACACACACACACACACACAGGAGTGTGAGGGACACATCCGATTTAAAAATATATACTGTATATATATATTTTACATGTTGTATATAAATGGTCACAGAATTTATAATGCAAACAAAATAAAACATGTATATCAGCATGTGATTTTCTACATTTCAATATGATTTATTGTATTTAATGTGGTTTGAGTTGTCCACTTAATGCCAGCCGTCAAACGGCTTCATCGGCACCACAAACTGATGTTTTCCAGAGTCGTAATAGTGCAGAGTTGTGCAGATCGTCATCTCCAGTGTTGCTGGATTGATTTGACTTCATGAGCTGTTTGGATCTCTATTAAGTCAAAATAGGCTTTTTTTTTCTTTTAAAGTTATCCATCGTTGTATTTTTCTGAAACCCTGACATGATGAAACTGGAAACTTTTAGAGATGAATTACTATCAGTCTGAAGTCAGACTGACGCGCACATTATTTTTACAGTTTGGAGAAACTTTCAGGATGTTTAGGGAGAATAAAAACCAAACCTCTGAGTGAGACAGACGTTATTTTATGGTCAGCACGTCATCCGACAAAATCAATGTAAGTTGCAGCTTCATGACAACAGCTGTTCTGTGTGATCGGCTGCACGGACATTTAGAAAGTTTCTAACTTCATTGTCACACAGTCGACCCTCACTGAGCAGCTCACATCATCGCTTTGCAAAAGTTTTCCATTTTCTTTTGTGATATTTAAACACATTTCGGAGGCCGTTTTGGAAAAGTTCCGTCATCTGGACGTGGGAAACCGATATTTTAGTGGACGGGGGGGCTGAAACGTAACTCACCTGCTCCACGTTGTATCCATGTTTCTCTTTGGCCAAAGCGATGTATTCATCAACTGTGGGGGAAAACACACACAGTTGCATCAGTCTGATGGAGGACTGCAGCAATGTGTGTTGTGTTCAGTGTGTGTTCGGTGTTACGTGTGTGTGTGTGTGTGTGTGTGTGTGTGTGAGGATGACAGGAAGTTGACTTACGTTTGGAGTCGACGATGGTGTGATACGGAGACCAAACCAGCATCCCGCCGCTGTCTTTATCCGTGTACTTAGTAGAGCCTGAACAAACACAAAGAACATCACACCCATCTTTGAGAAAAGAAGTACTGTACTGTAAATGATACAGTCAAAAATACTGATTGTGCATTTTAACAAATATATTATTTCAAAACTAATTTTAAAAAGCATTAACAGGATTATGTTGACACTGTAAAATATCCCAAACGTGGGTCACAATAATTGTATACACATTACAAGCTATTTTTAAATTAAAAAACAACAAATGTTGGATGATGTTTTATTTAATGCTCAAATATTGATGTTGGTATATCCTTTAAAAATGTTATTACTTTTTTTGTGTAATCAAACTTACATAACTTCAAAAAGAAAGAAATAATAAACAGAAAA
>NW_022280058.1:230062-269656 GCF_004355925.1 Anarrhichthys ocellatus
TATATATGTGTGTATGTATGTGTATATATATATGTGTATATATATATATATGTGTGTATGTATGTGTATATATATATGTGTATATATATATGTGTGTATGTATATGTATGTATATATATATATGTATGTATATATATATGTATGTGTATATATATATGTATGTATATATATATGTATGTGTATATATATATGTATGTATATATGTATATATATATATGTCACACACACCAGCTCGCTAGAGTCTACTTACTGTATTTAAAAGACAACAGCAGCTATTTGACAATTTAGTTTCTTGAATCTCTAATTCTAAATCAGAGTTTCTCCAACTTTTCTGGCTTGTGACCAAATATTATATCCTAAAATGTACACGCCATGATCCCAGCAGTCAGCAGAACAACATTTCATGTGATCATAATAAATAGCGAGAGCACAAACGAACATGAAGTGGAATCAACTCCTCTCTGACACAGCGTTAATGAACTCTAAGATGTTGTAATGGACTTTAATAGATTATACCGATGAAGCTAATACTGTTATCTCAGCGTAACTGGTGAGAAAAAGGTTGCAAATAGTTAGCTTAGCATTCTGCTAACTGTGCATCACTGAAATGCTTCCCTGATATTGTAAGACACTCTTTATGATAAAGGTCCATCTTCGTTATTTTCGGTTGCCTTGCAGTGTAGGCAGCTGCTGTGAATGCTGGAAGAGCACATTTTTGTTTTTCCTGCAGGATAGTTACAGGCATCCAAAGGATTACACGCCCTCAGTTTCTCTTTACTATCCACGCTCGGTTTCTCTCTCAGGCGTGAAATTGTCTGGACGTTGAGTCAGCGAGTAGGGGTCAGCCAATCTGTTCCCGTTGGTTAATGTTCATTTTCACAAGTAGCACAGAGACGTATTCAGAGAAACTTATATTTATTCAGCTATTGTTAAGAAACGTGCTCGCCAGCGTTAGCTAACGTGTACAGAGAGTTATTCCGCTCCACAACAATGCGTCATCATGTGTTAACGAGCACAAAAGAGGTTCAATACCTGCAGAACAAAGGACACTCCCATCAGCTGTGCTTGCTACTTGTTAGCATGCATGCTAATAGTAACATAGTAAACATCAGTATGTTATTAGCAGTGTCACTGTGATCATAGTGGCATGCTGGTGTTAGCATTTAGCTCAAAACAGACTTTTAATGTGTTTATATCCTGAAGACACACACACACACACACACACACACACACACAATGGAAGTATAGAGACATTTATCTCCGTCAAACACATTTGTCCTGTTAATCTCATGCAGTTAAATGAGCAGCAGCTCACGGCTGTTGGGTTAGCCTCAGTCAGGCTGCAGTGTAATTCGGTGTAATGATAAACTACGGCTGAACAAGCCATTAGCATAACATTCTGCCCAATTCATCCCAATTAATGAAACTAAAGGATGCGGTCAAGGGTTAAACTCTGGAGAGCTGCCAGTGGCCCCGCGATGCTGCCGTGTTCATCACACCACACAATAGGGAACAATTGTCCTCATGGTGGCGCTAGAGGGAAGGTGAGGACACGTTTTAATTCATGTGTTCATTTATCGCTTCACAGACTTAAATCTCAGCTCCTCGTGGGGGTTTTGGGCTGACTGACATTTTTGTTTCGTGTTAAGGACACTCAATAAGTCACTATTTTTGGTAATACACAGGATTATGTTGTAATAATTAAATATTTAATCAAAATGAATAAATACACAAGATAATTAGTTAATACAATTCATAATTCTGTCATATTTGTCATTGTTGTCATACATCATCACAGAGTTCAGTGTGAGTGACATCAGTTCGTTGTGACTGTGTCATGTGTGTGTCTCTCATCCTGAAAACAAATCTCCATCCTGAACTTTGTGACATTAACTCCTCATGTATTTTGCATTGGAGCAGTCGTGTAGTTAAAGTCCTTTGGGGGGGTTTTTTGGGAGCACGTTACAGCCTGCAGGCTGCACAGCAAACATTATCTTCTCCTCTGCAGGGATTCAACTCAAGCCTTTGTTTAAAAAATGAACGAGAAAGTGTGAAATATTTACGAAGTCATTTCTAAAAGTGGAAGTCTTAGAGTGGAAACTGGGGAAAAACACTGATACACAGGAAACAGTTTAGTTCATAACATTCATAACAGCTGCTCGACACATACAGCATATATATCAGCTTCAGTTATATTATTAAAATAGTTTACATCCAATTCATTTGGCAGTAACTGTCATTGACAGTAGCTTTGGACAAAACGGCAGTGAAACGGGTAAAGAGAGCCGCACACTCGTCCTCATAATTCTGTGAAATGTGAAAATAACGGTAACGTTTGAATTTAATTCAAGGAATAAGTCAACAAGATTATGAACAACAATGACAATTTTGCTGATGTCTACTGTGTACCAAAAACACTCTTAAGTTCAATATCAGCGCTAGCACACTGTTTTAAAGAGGTCAACAAAAGCACGCACACACACACACACACTGAGATAAACCTTCCTGTGTCGCTGTAAACTAGTGTGTGTGTGAGTTGCTGCTGGTGGGCTGTGATTGGCCGTTAGTTGTTTGTTCTGTTGTTGTCTGAACTGAATATTAATAACAAAATGCAGTAAATATTGTAAACTTCAGTCAGTACAACTCGTGGTTGACACATGATCAGCTACATCACAGGTGGATGGGTGGATGAATAAAAAGATAAATACATGATGATATTTATCTGTGTTAGGGCTGCATGATTATGGCTTAAATGACAATTATGATTTGCTTTATATTAAGGACACGATTATTAATCCCAATTATTCATTAGTCTAAGTCTAAATCATTATTAATTAATTAGACAATCGACATGTAGAGCTGCGAAAATTTGTCTGTCACCAGTTAATTAATTGGCAACAATTTTACAATAATCGAGCAATATTTCAATTTATTTAAAGCAGAAATTCACTGGTTTTCTTACTGTTCTGTGACACTAAACTGCTCGTGTTTATTGGACATAACAAGACATTGTAAAATGTCACCGAGGACTCTGGGAAGCTGTGATCTTGTATTTAAATACATTTCTACGGACCGAATGATTAATTGAGAAAATAATCGTCAGACTAACGGATAATAAAGATAATTGTTAGCAGCCATAATCGCCTGTGCAGCCCTACCATGTGTATAAAACATGGTTATGAAACGTGTCTGTCATGGAACGCTCTGAACTGGGACACATTGTAACCTGTAACTGGTTTCCGCGGTCAGACACAAACTTCGTGCTGGGGAACGCTCAGATCGTGGACTGGCCGATCGTCTACAGCAACGACGGCTTCTGCAAACTGTCGGGTTACCATCGAGCCGAGGTGATGCAGAAGAGCAGCACCTGCAGGTACAGCGACTCACCTGCACACTGCTGCTGTTGTTGTTGTTGTTGTTGTTGTTGGACCGGCGGGACTGAGAGTCTCATCGTGCTGTCTTTGCTCCTGCAGCTTCATGTACGGAGAGCTGACGGATAAAGACATGACTGAGAAGGTTCGGCAGACCTTTGAGAACTACGAGATGAACTCTTTTGAGATTCTGATGTACAAGAAAAACCGTGAGTACTTCAAGGTTTTTTTAAAAAGTACTGCAAATTTCCCGTACTAAAGGTGACAGGAGGACAGGGGGACTGGAGGACAGAGTGAGGAGGACAGGAGGACAGAGGAGGGCAGGGGGAAAGGAGGACAGAGTGAGGAGGACAGGAGGACAGAGTGAGGAGGACAGGAGGACAGAGTGAGGAGGACAGGAGGACAGAGTAAAGGACAGGAGGACAGAGTGAGGAGGACAGAGGAGGACAGAGGAGGGCAGGGGGAAAGGAGGAATGAGTCAGGAGGACAGAGTGAGGGGGACAGAGTAAAGGACAGAGTAGGACAGGGGGAAAGGAAAACAGGGGGACATGGGGACAGAGTGAGGAGGACAGGTGAGGACACAGGGGGACAGGAGGACAGAGGGACAGGAGAGGACAGAGGGGGACAGGGGGACAGGGGGATGGGAGGACAAGAGGAGGAATGCCTGATACTGACTGATGTGTGTGTTCTTCATTCTTTATAAACTCCACTCAGGAATATTATTTATGTTATTGACATATTAGATTTGTTTCCAATGAGATATTAATGAGTTCATATAGAGACTTTGTTTGTTGTACACATTACTGTTTCTATTTCCCAAATAAACACCTCCTCCGTACCCAGAATAGACATCGCTTGTGGACGTGCGCTGTGGCGTGTGTTGAGTTTTGACACATAATTCTTGTGAGGAACATCAGACTGATTTCCTGTCTGTGTGTGTTTGTGCTCGTGTGTGCTGCAGGGATGCCAGTTTGGTTTTTCGTGAAGATCGCTCCAATCAGGAACGAGCAGGACAAAGTGGTCCTGTTTCTCTGCACCTTCAGTGACATCACCGCCTTCAAGCAGCCAATCGAGGACGACTCTGTAAAAGGTTAGTGTCCTTTTTTTATACAAACGTTTTTACAAGAGAGCTAAAAGAGTAATTTCTTTCTTGTGGACGAGCTTCTTGTTGCTTTGTTTTGTTGCTTCGTAACGTCACGATAAAGCTTGTTGATTAGTTTCTAGTTGCTCGTCAATCAAAGACCTTTTCTGGCCTCGATACAAAAACACTTTTACCAGCTTTTACCGATCTCATCCTCCACACTCCACTGTAAAAAATAATGTCGTTTTTTGTGTTTCTTATGTAGCATATAAGGACTACAACTGCATTTTGTTGTGCACCCCTGTGTTGTACAATGACAAGAAATTAACCTTGAAACTTCGAACAATAATCCAAAATCTGACAGCAAATGAGACATTAAGTTGTTATACATGATGTGAATAGACAATATGACGGCTAATGACGGCTTTAACCCGGATGTTTCTAAAATATGGACAGTCAAAACCCTAAAGAAGGATTGGTACTTGCTGACGCGTCGTGTTCTTTTATTCCATGTGTTTGGCAGGTTGGGGTAAATTTGCCCGTCTGACTCGAGCGTTAACCAGCAGTCGAGGAGTTCTTCAGCAGCTCGCTCCAGCCGTCCAAAAAGGAGAGAACGTCCACAAACACTCACGGCTGGCAGAGGTGAGATCATTTCTCCTCAATAATCATGTTTTAATTTAAATCCTGTCTGCTGCATAAAGGCCTTCTCCTCTCTTCAATAATCTTCTCCTGCTGAAGGTAAAATCCAGTTTTTTGCGTAGCCAAACTACAGCCTGTGCGCTCAGTCTGAAGCGATGACATTACAGTTTGGCGGATATTTCTGGATGATATGAACCTCAGGATGGAGTACAGTCCTTTCTCTTCTCTCCTCTCGTAAGACCTTTGGCCTGATACAGATAGATGGTGACTCAGCAGAAAGTCCCTCACCTGTGTGACATGGTATCTGAGAAGCTTTCCATTTGCTTTAGATTTAGCAGATGGTTGAACCTGATGTTTTATGAATGAGGACACTTTACCTTGGACTGAGCCGTAATAGTTGAATACAGGATGACGCAAGAGAGAACTGATGCGTGTAGAAAAGCACTGTGAGCCTACAGTATTGCTGTTTTCTTTCTGTCGTGAGATAAGCAGTACTTTAAATTGATCTGAAACAAAGTACCTCTGACATCCTGTTATTGGTGGCGTGTTCAGATGGGCGGATAGATGGAAGCACTTCCTGTTATTTACTGACGGCCTACTTTCAGACCAAGATAACTACCCTGTTATTAAAGATGGAGGTCGGCCCTGATTACTCTCGTCACCAGAGCTTCTGTGGATCCCTAAAAAAATATATATATTTTTAATTTCCAGTTTCAGAAATATTTTTAAATTGAACCCCAGTTTTTAAAAGCACGAAAAAGTGTTTTTTTTTTTTTTTTTTTTTTTGACAAAATTACACCATTTATCAGCCACGAGCTGTATAAACACACATTATTGGCCGATTTTCAACTCTGACGGTTCTTGAACATGATGTCAGACTAATGGCTCTGTCAGGAAAAGTTTCAAACTATCAAATAGTTTGAAAGCTCTGGAGAATCACTGTGGTTTGACGATATAAAGGACTCCATTCACCTCCATCACCCTCGTTGGTGTATCTGAGGGGGAGGAGCGGGTGAGATGAGGAAGAACATCAAACACAGTGCACACCCAGTAATGTTTGCACACAGTTTACTGTGGAATCTATGTTTTTGTGGAATTATTTGTGTGTCTGACATTTTGTCTGTTGCGCATGAGACAACAAGAAGATTCTATGTATAGAGTTATACATAAATAAAAAATAGTGCCAAAGTATGAAGTATAAGGCATCATTTTGCAAATTGGAAATGAAATCAGATGCAGTATATTTGATTTTTTTAGGAGACGTATCACATTCACAGCAGCTGATGAAGGAACACCGTCCTCGGTATTTTAAGCTTAAAGTTAACACTTTGTTTTGTGCTTTTTAATTATTGTCGTTCACCTCTGTAGGCGTGCGTTGGTCCCGTGTTGCTTTGTATTAATCTGCTGCCATTTTGCCCGACAAGCTGCGGAGGAATAAATATCCTCGCGGCTCTTTGTTTCAGAGGATGACAAATGAAATGTGTTAGGTGTATTTTACTGTATCAGCGCTCTGCTAGCAGGCTGATGAATTCTTCAGCTGTAATTAACTGTGACTAATCTTCCCATTAACTGCACAGCGATCATTTCTGTCGGCACCAATGAAGACGGCTATTATCGGGGCGGTTCACTGGGGTGATGCTGTTTGTACCGACATTAGTAAATTAAGATGTATTATTCTCACGTTAATTTACTTATTTCATACCAAATACCTCGATATTATATCGATAATATATCCTCAATATATCGATATATTGCAACTACATTGTAGGGTCGACTACTGCTGCTTTCACAAAATATTTACACAATGAGATTTTTGATAAATAATCATTAGTACTGTTGGTATAAGGACTAAGTGGGTAAAGGACATGTTATAGAACAGCGAGAATAGTCGACAATTTACAGTTTTGATATAAATTCGGTTAAAATGTAACTTAATCTTCATGAGGGTTTGGTCTCATCGTGAAGTTATGAAAACTCTGTGACCAAACCACAGCCTGATGCTCTGTTTACTACGTTTGGTCTCAGGTTCTCCAGCTGGGTTCAGACATCTTGCCTCAGTACAAACAGGAAACCCCGAAGACGCCACCGCACATCATCCTGCACTACTGCCTCTTCAAGACCACGTGGGACTGGGTCATCCTCATCCTCACCTTCTACACCGCCATCATGGTGCCCTACAACGTCTCCTTCAAGACCAAGCAGAACAACGTCACGTGGCTGGTGGTGGACAGCATCGTGGACGTCATCTTCCTCGTCGACATCGTCCTCAACTTCCACACCACCTTCGTCGGCCCGGCCGGGGAGGTGATCTCCGACCCGAAACTCATCCGCATGAACTACGTCAAGACCTGGTTTGTCATCGACCTGCTGTCCTGCCTGCCTTATGATGTCATCAACGCCTTCGAAAACGTCGACGAGGTCGGTGGACTTTCATTCATCCACTTAAGATGCTAAATAACAGCCTCTGTAAAGTGCAGTACAGTCTGGCCGTGTTACTGAGGACCACAATCAGAAATAGTTTCATTGCAAAATCGGTTCGCACATACAAGGAATCTGTCAAGAAATACATGAAGATGATCAGTTTTTAAATTATAAGACCTTGACAGTTTAGTGCAAAAGTCCACGGTATAAAGTATAAAGACTACATGC
The DNA here is from genome assembly GCF_004355925.1 of Anarrhichthys ocellatus. Lineage (NCBI taxonomy): Eukaryota > Metazoa > Chordata > Actinopteri > Perciformes > Anarhichadidae > Anarrhichthys > Anarrhichthys ocellatus. Next base: position 237,803 of record NW_022280058.1, read on the forward strand.
ATGTGGGGAGACCGTGACACTTGTAGCTCACAGCGGACATGTGACACAGACGGAAGATGTAGTTGAGGTACGGTGGTCGGGATGTGACAAAACTTGGTCGCAAATTCAATGAAACTGCTGTTTTCTCTGGAGAGCTGATGCGCGTCAATCTGCGATGATAAAAAATCAATAATGTGCTTTAGTCAGGTCAACATAAATCCAAATTTATAAAGTTATATCATTTAATATTATACGATTGTAACTTTCAACAGTTGGTATTTTCACCAGAACAAATGATCCAAATAAACATATTCACGGCCATTTATTTTGACTCAATCACACACACACACACACACACACACACACACACACACACACACACACACACCGTCCTGCTGCCACAAACACTCACTAGAGCACCAAATGTGGATTAATCCGCCACTGAAAGCAAATGCACTATTTCCTCCTGTTTGTTTGATAAAAACTACAAAGACCAGCTGTTTTAGGAAATGGCTGAACCTTTTTTTAAACATGAAACTACATACTTGTGTTTTTAAAGTTTTACGTTTCCATTAATCAGGAAGTCTTCAGAGCCGGACTAAAACACCGTAGCTTTGATTTATTAACGACAACGTGCATATTTAATACCAGCTATCATGCATGCGCGTGGCCCTGTGAGTGAGTTGCAGCTGCCTGTGAGGAGGGACAATCATATTGAGTATCATCAGGATCAACACAGAACACAGATCCTCGAGTGAACTGTGCTGCAGCCACAGTCTGCCCAGCTGAGGCATGAAATGACAGAGGATGCAGCGTGACTGCAGGAGTCTAATCGAGATGATGGAGTGGATCGTTTCACATTCATCCGCTGACTTCCCGGCATGTAATGACTCCTATAGGTGCGGAGAGAAAAAGGTCACGACTGAGCACCGCTGACAAGTCACAAATGCAAAACGTCCAGCGAAGCAACAAGAATACAATTTAATTCTGTCGTGCGTCTACAGCCTGAAACACATCGCTGGTGTTGTGTTCAGAGTAGAGGGTAGCAGGGCTGACACCTTCTGGTCGGTTGGTTGGTCGATATGCTCTCATCCGACCAAATCCTCACTGAACGATCAGTAGCTGGTGTTTCATGAGGAGTAAAGCGCTTCTTAATCCATTCATTTTGGGCCGGGAGGGTCGTGTGAGAGAGTTTGTGTCTTAAATAAAAAGTTATTTTGCTGCTAGTCAACAATAAAGAACACCATTTGGAACACTTGTTTATTTAGCTTCGATCTTCCCACTGCTGTGAGTAGGTGAGAACACAGTCTGTGGATTACTGAACTAAAATGTTGACGTCTTCAGATGTCTCATTTAGTTCAGTTTACTGTAATAGAAGGCAAAGAGAAGAAAGCTGAGAGCACAAATATTTCTCTTGTTGCTTGAATAATGACTTAAAGCTCCCCGTTGAGTGGCTGTTTACGTTCACTGTTACTCGACGAAACGCACTGCGGGTGTCTCACAAATAGGCTGAAGGTGTTTCCTTATTTAAGAAAATAAATCCTGCAAGAAATGAGAGCAGAGGGAAATGAGAGGAATTATTGGGGAATTATTTCCATTTGATGTGATAGTTAGACAGTACAGATCTGACTGGAGACGAATAGGAAACACAAAACTGTGATCAATAGCCTGTTAAAGCCCTGATCGGTACAGTTTATGTGTGTTCAGATCAGAAGCTAAGTTGATTATTCTGTTGAGCTAACTGTGTGACAAAATAATTACGAGCTCATAAAACCTAATTTATTATCTTGTGATAAATAAGTCTATATGAGCCAACCATTCTCATCTTCGTCACAGCAGGAAGACAAAGCTTGTTATGTCATTAGATAATGATGTCGTGATCATGGGGAGTAGAGCTAATTGAATCCTGTCCTGTGTGAGCTTCCATAGAGGAGTGAAAGGAGATGAAGTGTCGGGGGTTTAACCCCTCGCTTCAGCCCATCGAGGTGAAATCAACCAATTCATCCTGCCTTCGGTCACGGCGTCCACAATCAGCATCTCTAAGCGGCAGCAGTGAAGGCTCTTAATGGAGGAGCGGTGCATTGTGGGTGTTTCCCCAGCGAGGAAACGGTGTTGTTGATGAGAGGCGGCTGAGTGGTCTGATGAGAGGACGCGTCGCCGATGGCGGCAGAGCTGCTGAAGCTGCTGCATGTTTCATACATGTTTATGAATCTTTCGTACCGACTTTATCCATCCGGACTTTTTAAAAGCGCTGATGGAGAGAGGAGGACGGTTTAAGAGCACGTCACGAATACAACCAATGACCAGTGAGATTACAGGATATCAGTCGTATATCTGACTTTATACCATGACCTCTGCAGTGGTGGAGGTACTCAGATCTGATTGCAGCTCTGAATTAATGCTCCAGTGTCCTCTCATAGCTGTCTTTAAGCGGCTGTAGCGGGCTCGGTTTAGATGAAACTAGGCATTCATTGGTACCAACAAGTCACGCCAAAATTCACAGGGGTGCCTTTAACTCTCACCTCAAGATGTCTGAATGAATATTTGGATACTCAGGAGCCTCTCTTGCTGTTTTTTATCTGAATCTCCTCTAGGATAATCACAGTCTCATGAACCTTTACAACCACAAACTATCTATATCTATATAATCTATACCTCTCTGGCTTTCTTAGGAATATTGACGACAAAGTATTTTCTGAGAAGTTTCCAGAATAGAAGTGCTCGCCATCCAATCACCATAAAATGTGCGCGATTTTGGGCATTTATCAATTTTAATGTGCACCAAATCTGTGTAAAATTGCTGTAAAAATGAGTGTGAGCATGTGAATGGCATCATATACGACCATCATTATGTTCTATGCCCTCATAAACTCTAACTAATTTGGAGAGGTGCCTAACCAAAACAATGTTTATTACAGAGTTATGACTGAAACTGCTGAGCTGAATCTCAAATTGATCTTCAAGTTCCCAGCTTTCAGATGATGCTGTTAACCTGCCATCTCCCACTAAAGTTCCCCCCCCCCCCATATAGATCCACTACTGCACGCTTTAAGTAGACACTTAACACTTTAATATCAGACATACTTTATCTCTTTATTCTATTGTTATGCTCCGATCACCAAGTCAAATTCCTTTACGTTTGTGATTCTGATTCCAGGGTTAAACTGTAGACTAGAGGAAGACGGCAGCAGTGAGGCTCAGCTGTGGAGCTTACAGCTAGAGTTATTTGTGTTCGTGCTAACAGCTGAAAAAAGTAACGTTAGCTCGGGCGAAGGTGCCCAACTTGTCGCTAAGTGATGAGCAACTGGAGGAAGACACCTGACAAGACTGGAGGAAGACACCTAACAAGATTTAAGGCGTCTAGTGAAAGGAGATACGAAAGCTTTGAAGTCTTTCGTATGATTTGATGTGACAGGTGAGAGGGCGACTCCAAACAAAGCAGTGATTGCAGATGGGTCGACGGGGTGGTTGAATTGGGCCGCCTGTGGCTCGGAGGTAGAGCGGGTCTTAATCCAGTCGGATGATCGAAGGTTCGATCCGCAGCTCCTCCAGTCCGCATGTCGATGCGGTTTTTGGACAAGATAATTGATTCTGCTGCATCAGTGATGAATCGTGTGTGAATTTTTTAATTTTTAAAAAAAAATTTATTATACTATATTGATCCCTTTAAGGGGGAAATTTGTCTCTGCATTTGACCCATCCCTGTATATAGGGAGCAGTGGGCTGCCAATGACAGGCGCCCGGGGAGCCTGGGGCAAATCCTCCACTAACTGACCGGTCACTCTTCCGATTCTCTCTCATCTCCCCCTCGGATCTCAATAAATCACTCTCTGGCATGAAGACTCCGACCTGTGACCTCGACCCTATCCCTTCCACTTTAGTTATGGCCTGTCTCCCGGCCCTCTGCCAGCACCTCCTCTCTGTCATCAACTCCTCCCTGTCTACTGGCTCCGTCCCTCCCGCCCTCAAACTCGCCTCAGTCACACCCATCCTCAAAAAACCTGGCCTTGACCCCGACATTCACAACAATTACAGACCCATCTCCAATCTCCCTTTTCTGTCTAAAATACTGGAACGCACAGATTTTCTGTCTAAAATACTGGAACGCACCGTTGCCCATCAACTGAAAACTCACCTGGACTCAAACCAACTGTATGAACCATTTCAATCCGGATTCAGATCTCATAACAGCACAGAAACTGCCCTCATCAAAGTCACCAACGACCTTCTCCTCTCCTCTGATGAACACTCCCTCAACATCCTGATACTGCTCGACCTCAGCGCAGCCTTCGACACCATCAACCACTCCATCCTCCTTTCCCGTCTCAAGTCCTCCCTCCACATCACTGGCACAGCCCTCTCCTGGTTTAAATCATACCTCTCCGACCGTGAACAGTTCATCAGCATCAACAAATTCAAGTCTGACACAGCCCCAGTCTCTCAAGGTGTCCCCCAAGGTTCAGTACTCGGTCCCCTCCTCTTCATCCTCTACCTGCTCCCCCTTGGTGACATCATACGCCACCATGGTCTCCAGTACCACTGCTATTCTGACGACACCCAGCTCTACATCTCCACCAAATCCATTACCCCCACCATCCACTCCACCATCACCAACTGCCTAACGGATATAAAAACCTGGATGCAAGCAAACTTCCTCAAACTCAACACCGACAAATCTGAAGTCCTCATCATCGGCCCCAAATCATTAAACAATTCCCACCACTGTTCCTGCCTCCACACATGTCCGTAACCTCGGGATCATTTTCGATCAAACTCTCTCATATGAACGCCACGTCAATCACATCACAAAAACCGCCTTCTTTCATCTCAAAAACATCGCCCGTCTCCGAAACACTCATCCACGCCTTCATCACCTCTCGACTGGACTACTGCAACAGCATCCTGTACGGCTCACCCACCAAAATCATCAATAAACTACAATACATCCAGAACTCTGCACTTAAAACTCACCTATTCAAATCTGCTTTTAACCTCTAAAGTCAGTCATGTACTGTATGTTTTCTTTCTTTCTTTTCATGTTTATTTTATTTTATTTTTTTTTCTTAGTTATGTCGTATATTTTGTTCTTATTATAAATGCTTCTATTGTTTCTGTTTTTAACATGTAAAGTGTCTTTGAGTGCCTTTTAAAGCGCTATATAAATAAAATGTATTATTATTATTATTATTATATAAAAGTCCATTTACCATTTAATAGATATTTACCAATAAATAACGCAAAGAGTTGAAGGTCCACAACGTGTGAATATATACAGTACAGCAGAAGATCAACTCCCGACTTCTTGGCTTTTTGTTTTTCTTTATGTCTGATATTTAACGGTTATTCTCTTGTTTTGTTTTCGTTGTTTATGTAAAGATAACCTGGGTCTTCCGTTGGTAGTTTAGACCATTGTTTCCATCAGTAATGATATCGTACTAATCAAGTGAATAGTTGGATGAAAACAAAAGAATCCTCATCAGTGCTAAAAGATTTGCTGTAGAATAGCTCTTACATTTATTCTGCTGAGACTTTTATCCAAAGCGACTTACAATCAGTGCATACAGACATGTGGCTACAAAAAAGAATTCAAGAATAATGCTTCATATTACATGAAACCTCTTGATTAGTTGATTTACAGTTGGTAAGCCTACAAGCTGTTCAGCCCAGTTAGAGGACTGCCTCAATCAAAAGAAATCAACTAGATGACCAACCAGTCATTCAATCAATCAATCAATACATTGAACCCAAGCAGAGAGGACTGCGGTGGTCTTACCTTCTGTGATGTTGGCTTTCTCTGATGATAAATTATATTTAATAAGCGTCACACAGCTTCGTCAGGAAATACGTTTTTGTTTTTTTATCAGCATTTAAAACGTCAGCTGAGCATTAACGATGTGATTATTTATCTTTACATGAAAAAAAGGACAAAACAATGAGAAAGATAAAACGCGAGTCTGTGATCCAACATGCAGATGTTCGGTGTGTTCCAGTGCAGCATTTACAATCACTAAAAGCATTTACAAAATAAAAGCATCAATAAATGTTTCCACTCAAACATAAAAACAGCTTCCAATCAACAAAGAGACACATTTAGAAAATGTTTACGGGGAGTTTCATAACATAAAAACATTGATTATTACTTTTTTATTTCTGATCAAACAAACAAAGAGCATTGATTGGACAGTGTTGGTGACGTAATTGTGCGTCCTCAGGCCATACAGCATTTGGAGCTCATCCCATCAGAACCTGGTGTGTTTATTTGTGTTCTCACAAAGAGCTCACGGGGAAATAAGTGATTGTGACAACCTGTGGTTGGTCCGCTTTGTTTTCAGACCACAAACGAACAACATCGGTTCACTCTGATCCTCCTTTTCTGCCGGTCTCAGTCTGGTAGTTTGATCCAGTTCACAACCGCCCAAACAAACCAAACCAAGCGGGCGAAAGCAGCAGAGTTTGATTGAACCTATCCGAACCACTCAGCTGTGAAAGGACCTTTTAGTTTCCCACGATGGTCCGAATGTTTCAGGAACTTTTCCTCTCTGACAGGAAGAACATCCTTCCGGTGAAACTTGGCGCTCTTGGCTTGAAAATCAAAATTTTGAAATAATAAATGAGACTTTCCCCTCTGTTCTTTTCCCTCTTTGTTTTCTTCATTATCTTTTTCATCTTTTCCTCATTTCTTCATGTCTTCCCTCCTCTTCCTCTCCAGGGGATCAGCAGTCTCTTCAGCTCCCTTAAAGTGGTCCGTCTGCTGCGCTTGGGTCGCGTCGCCAGGAAGCTGGACCACTACATCGAGTACGGTGCCGCCGTACTGGTGTTACTGGTGTGTGTGTTCGGCCTGGCGGCCCATTGGCTGGCCTGCATCTGGTTCAGCATCGGAGACTACGAGGTGATCGACGAGGACACCAACAGCGTGAGGACGGACAGCTGGCTGTTCCTGCTGGGAGAGACGGTGGGGACGCCGTACAGGTTCAACACCTCGGGATTGGGCCGCTGGGAGGGGGGGCCCAGCAAGGACTCGGTCTACATCACCTCGCTGTACTTCACCATGACCAGCCTGACCAGCATCGGCTTCGGCAACATCGCGCCCAACACGGACGGAGAGAAGATCTTCGCTGTGGCCATGATGATGATCGGATGTGAGTCGTTTCCTTTCATAGCTATCGATGCGGGCCAGATGTAGTCCCTATAATTATTATATACAGATTATATAATAAGCAGTCGCTCAAATTAAATTGCGATCATGTGCGAAATAAATGGTTTTAGTTTTGTTTGCACAGAGCCTATACAACAGCACAAAAACAGATAACAGAAGTAAAGCAGATGTCGGGAGGGGTCTGAACCACTGACATTAGGAGTTTGTGTTTGTGTCCACCTGATGAATTTAAGCCCATTATTCGCTCTGACTTGGGTCTCCACCAACTCCTTTTAGAGCCACGAAGAGGTTTGTCTTGTCGTCACTCTAAACAGTCTCTTCCACCGTCAGAAAAACAACATAATGTGGTGTTTTCATGGCAGATGTAGCTCTAAGGTGTAGTTGTGTTTTCCAACACACGGCTGTGTGTGTCGGCTCTGCAGCTACACAGATGTCTGATGGCCGATCCAGCCATAAGTTCATGGCTCAGAGATCCTTTCTTTATTGAAGGCTTCTGTGTTTTGTCACCTCGTCCTGCTGGTGTTGCCGCGCTGCAGGCGTCACTGCAGCATTTTGCTCACACGCTGAGAGTGTGAGAATAGCAGTGATGGAAGAAGTATTCTCACCCTTGATTTAAGTAAAAGTAAGGAATTAACTACTTAATGTAAGTAGAAAAATGTCCCCTCATTTGTTTATTTTCCCTCTTGCATTAATGTAAAAGCAGGATTTTACTGTTGTAGTTAAATCTAATTTTGAACTAATAACTAATATTATCTTCATTATGGATTCATCTGCTGATTATTTTCTCCATTAATCGATTTATTGTTTGTAAAATGAAAAACTGTCACAATTACTCAGAGTCCAAAAGTGACACCTTCTCAATGTTTGTTTAGTCCGACCAACATTCCAAACTTCAACATTATTACTAATACATTACAGTTATTATTACATTATTAAAAGAAATAGCGCACACTTTCACATTTGTTAAGCTGGAACCATGAAATGTTCTTACATAAAAAAAATGACTCAAACCATATGACTTTATTTTTCTGTCCATCAACTAATTGGTTAATTGTTTCAGCTGTCTACAGCAGTCCTTAAATAAACGTACGTATTATATACATTGCACCGCTGGTGGACGTGAATGTATTTGTTTGCACCGGCTCTGACACACTGATTATCAAACTAACATGTTACAGATTCACCTCCGACTCGCTCTGTCTCATCACCGGCAGAGATCCGTGTAGAAACGTTCCGGAAGCAGCTTCTCCATTTCAGCCGACAAACGTCACCGGCAGCAGCTCATATCAGCTGTCGCTGATTGTGAGAGTAACTTGATAACAGGCCAAAATTAAACTTGGCTGTTGTCCGATTAAAGTGCTCTCTGCGAGCCGGTGTCTGTGTGCTTCAAAGACTGTGAATGAGGGAAGAGGCTCCACTCTGTACAACCACGAGTGTTTATGTGGTTCCAACAAATCCAACAGAGTGAGACGTCTTCTCTCCGGTGCACCGCGTCACGTCAGTTTCAGGAGATACAGTCAAAAGTTTGAATTAGCAGTGACCGGAAGCATTATGTTTTCGGGTTGTCCGTCCGTCCGCTCCATTCTTGTGAACACGATATCTCACGAAGGTCTTGAGGGAATTTCTTCAAACTTGGCACAAACGTCCACTTTTCTAAATGATGAACTGATTACAAAGGTCACTGTGACGATAATAAAATCTTGGACCATAACTCAAGGATTGATATGCTAATAATGACAGTTTCACACACATTTCTAACAGATTAAAATGATGAAGTGATGACATTTCTGACAGACGTGGATGTAAACTGCAACTCGACTGGCTGGCGGAGGCATTCCACTGCGAGGCGGTATTTGTAGTTCATATCAGATCAATAATTTCAGCCTTTAATCACCTTCTGTAGAGTCAGACAGGGACCAGGAATCAGAGTGACTCACTCCATCCAGGGATTTAGTAATCTGTGCTGTGATCCGTCTGCGTGTGAATAATACACGAGTTGTTTTTACCAACTTCCTCACAATGTGTTATTTATGTTGATGTTAACATACAGGAATCATCATTCTCATCGCTCAAACCTTTAAACCACACAGACATAAACAAGTGTGTGTGTGTGTGAGTTAACATGAAGGACCTTGTTCAACCTCCAGACGTCGGGGACCGCGTCCTCCATCCCTCTTTCCTCGGCAAATTCAACGTCACTTCCCACAATCCCTCTGTACACAGACGGAGGAGAGGAAAACGTAAGAATCAGACCGGTCTGTCAATAATTTATTGATGGTCGACTCAGTCGTCCGACACACAAAGACTGAGATTTACAGACTCGGATAAAACTCACACTGTCAGACTCTGCAGATCAGATCACTCTTTTGTTTTCATTTTAACTTCCGTTTAAATATTGAGGAAAGTGTTTTATGTAGATATTTAGAATCATCTTCGCTTATAAGCGAGGGGTGTAATGATACACCACAGTCACAGTGGAATAAAAACAAATGCATAAGGACAGTAACAGACAGACGGGGACGTAAGTGTCCAAGACGGACAAATCATCTGCTATGCTGAGGTAACATACGGAACATAAACTGTTTTCATTTTAAGAATAAGGAACATTTCCAACACTTCTATATTACACTGTACGAACACTGAGGCAACATGTCGCAGTAAAACTGAAGAGCATCTCTTATGGAACTGAAAATACTAAATACAGGTTGCTTTTTCCTCTTCCCACTGACAGGAACTTTCCAATTTCCATACCCGAAGCCACGCTGACACGTCTCCCTGGCCTTAGACATAACTCTCTCTAATTGGGGCTTCCAGCTCCGGTGTTTACGTCTGCCTGTATCTGCAGAGACCCTCCCCTCTGCCTGCATCTCCTCCTCTCTTCTTATTTTGCTGCGTTCGAGGAGTTTCCGGACACACTGCTGTGAGTCGCTATCGGCTTGTCAGTTTGACCCGAGCCGACACACGGCGCAGAGAGGCCACGGCAGACAGGATGAAGCCGGCGCTCTGGCTGCGTTCATTCAAAATCCGGCAATGCGGCTCAGGGCTGTGCGGAGCTGTGGGTGTGTTTGATCGTGCTTTAGAGGGAAAAAACACAGTGTAACAATCCGAAAATAACATTTTATTTCTCAGATTCATTGATTTATTCTCGCTCATGCCGCTCCCTCTCTTCATTCAACCACTGCTCTCTGTCTGTGTTTACAAAGTGCAACCGACAACACTACATAGTATACCTCTAAAAGCATCAGAACACATTAGACTCAGATTGATTCGTTGTCGCTGTTTTTTAAAGAGCAATGTTTCTACTATCTGTTATCTGAATTGTAACACCGAGTCGGTGGCACCAGACAATAGAAATATGACATGTAACCTTCATCCCTGACCACTTTGACTTGTTTTAAAAAAACATCTGTCATGGTGGCAGGTGACCTTTACAGATTTAGAGAGGCCTGTCTGGTGTCCTGACAGACGGACGGCCTCAGCGGTAGCAGTTGTTTCCTCAGCGATGTCGATGTGATCTGACACGGTGCGCTCTGCCGCGGTGGAGTTCCACACTGAAATATTAACTGGACTGTCGGATCAGCTGGACTCAGGTCCTCCCTGCTGTCTGCTGCAGTCTGCACACATCCAGCTGCTCAGCACGACGCCTGAGAGCTGGAGGTGACTGATCAGCTCTGCACTGTATTATCAGATGTGAACGTGTGTCTGAGCCGTGTGGTAACTTCAGCTGTCAACAGCTTTACCAGCCGCAGTAGAGAAGAAATGAATTCGGATTTAAATTACATTTTCTGACGATATTCAGGATCCCAAGAGGATGAACTTGTTTTTTGCATGACAGATATCTTATAATCCAATCAATAACTTTCCACGAGATGTCCTGATCACATTCCTGCTCTCCCGACGATGAACTCTTTACATTTTAAAGGTAGACAGTCCGTTTCTAACACTAAAGGTAGACGGACAGTAGTGAAGGGTAGACAGACCCTTCACATGTTTTTGGAGGTTTCCCAGTACACCTGCAGGTAAAAGCTTTCCCTCACTGAGCTGGAGGACGAAGAGCTTTTAATGTTGACAATTTGTCTCCTTCATCGGAAGCTGCCGTCGCCTCGTGTCACATCGTTAGTCTTCCTCTCGTAACCTCTCGATCTTCATCGCCAGTCATCACCTCCAACCAGCGTCACTCGTCTCTCGCTTCAAACAGAACAGTCAGACAGTTTGTTTAAACCTACAATAGAGGCTACAGTACATCTCTCTCATTCGTAAATGACACAGAATGTATGATTCATGAATAACATTATTTAAATGAAATGAGGAAGTCACAGAGTGAACTTCTGACCCAGTTTGACTTCCTGTTTGTGAGTGGTGAGCTCTGGCAGTTTGTCCCTCTGGGGCTCATGTAGAGAGGCACTGCTCGGAGGCTGTATTAGGGAACGCTGCAGTCCGGGTAAACCTTTTGCTTTCCTATTTAGATTCATGAGGAACACTGAAGGAAGCTGAGTATTGGATTAACCCCCCCCCCCCCTTGTCAGCTTCCTGGCCCACAAAAAGTGCTGCTGGAGGCTGATGGGAAGCAGTTGCTATGACAGCCTGGATCCAGGATGTGAGTTTGGGGTCATTAGCATAGCAAGTGTGAGCGTTGTAATGCTCGCCGTGACATCAGGACGGGATCTGAGAGGAAGGACAGAAATAGCCGGTCCATTTTATTTCCCCGAGCATCCTCCATCTGCTTTCAGAGAGACCGGACCAAACCAGGAGATTTATTATTATTATTATTATGATAATTAATGATTATCTCTATGTGGCTTGTCCTGAATTTGAACTCGCCGCTCGAGATTTGGGGTAAACGAGGACTCGTGCAAAACATTTCCAACGCTTTTCAATAAGTCCAACCAAAAGCAAACGCTTACAAAGTTTACAAAATAATAACGTTTTGTATTGATTCCCTACTTTGATAAATACAGCCGTGTTTCTCTGGGAACAGAATAATGTCCAGTGTTTAAACACGAGCAGCAATCTTTGACAACCTTTGTCTAAATTAACGCTGTAACATTTAAATCAGGAACTGTCTCATCAAAGAAAAGTCAACAAGATGATGGAACTGACCAGCTGCTCAATGACACATTTTTGATAAAGATAATAACGAACATGATGAACAACTTGTATATTTTGCAAAGCAAATAAGCAATGGAGGCTAAATTAATAGTGTTCATTAAGGCCAGTTCAAGGAGAACATTGTATATCGTATTTGGTTGGTCTGTTTATTATTTAGTATTATTTGGTTTGTTTGTTTGTTGTTTAACTATCATCATTAGTGTGTGTTCTGTTGGCTTGTTTGTACCTGACAGTACATAGAGATTACCGAGGTCTAAACGTGTTGTTCAGGTGTGAGGAGGATCTTTATTGGATTATTATTTGTGTTCCTATCTTTTGCTCAGTAAGATGAGAATAACACAAACACCTTGGCTCTCAGTGGGGATCCTTCGGACCTGGCTCTGGTTCTGGACCTGCTGTTGCTGTGTCAGCGTTAGCTCGGCACCACCGCTGTGTTGAGACTGAACAGGGACCTTATATAAGAAGGTCACAGTGAGTCCTGCGTTGTGATTCGGACACTTTCAGTCGGAGCTGCGTGTTGTCGGGGGGGGTGTTGACAGTGGATGACGCCATGTTTCTGCTGCTGGTGGACGGCGTCGGTATCGATCCGGTGACCCCGGGTTGCTGACAGGCTGTGAGGGAGGGGAGCTGAGTCAGGGACGGACTGCACCAGTTCGTATTGATGAGCTGGAACACTAACAGTTAATCTGTCGATAGACACACCTGACCGATCATGTCGCCTCTCAGACTGAGACGAGTATTTCAGGGCTGAAGTGAACTTTTTATTTCATCAGTGGACCGCTGCACAGACAGTAATCACTGTTGCACCACGAGCTGAATCAAAGACGGGCAATACAAATCTTAGAAACCATCAAAACTTTGGCGGCATTTCAACTTGAATGCTGCATCAGTCACAGCTATTCAACCGTCAAAGGCCCTTAAATGCTGCATGAGTGGAGGAATTGTTGTTGTTTACACCCGTAACAGTATAAAATAATCAGGTCATTCCATTTAAATTGTGCATTGTACCTGAAACTACAGTTCTGCCAAGATTACTTTGTATGGGATATCTAAAGGTTAAATAGCTGTTGGATTGGGTTTTAAGATATTTAAATGAGAGAAGAGATGTGAGTTAGTTTGGCCGTTCTTTTGTTTGTTTGATCCTGACGCGTTAGCGGCTTCATCATCTTGGTTGTCGCTCCTCTTTGGTTTTTTTTTTTTTTGTCTCAAAAACGCTCCACATTAGATAAACTGTTGTGATTGAGCCGCTCTGGAAAACTGTCCAGAGCGGAGAGGGGACCAGCACATCTGCCAGAGAGAATAAAACATGAGCTCGCAGATTGGTCTGGCTCACAGGGAAGCTTGACTCGGCACCATCAGCCACAACCGTTTCCCCTGTAACATAAGCCTGCAACCTCCTGAGTGCAACATAAGTGTCTTCACAGTCCTGTATTGTAGATGAAAAGTAAATGTTCTTTGCTTCTTGTTACCAGCGCTGCTGTACGCAACCATCTTCGGTAACGTCACCACAATCTTCCAGCAGATGTACGCCAACACCAACCGCTACCACGAGATGCTCAACAGCGTGAGAGACTTCCTCAAACTCTACCAGGTCCCCAAAGGCCTCAGCGAGAGGGTGATGGACTACATCGTGTCCACCTGGTCCATGTCCAGAGGCATCGACACTGACAAGGTAACACTTCACCACCTGTTCGGTTTCTCTACAGAGGTGATTCACTGTGATGCCACAGACATGCAGATGTGATGTCACCGCCTCACTGTGTTTGGAGAGAGCACAATACCTTGGTTAGACCTCGGTTTGATTTAGTTAGACCTTAGTGTGACCTCCCTTTGTCTGCAGGTGCTGCAGATTTGTCCGAAGGACATGCGAGCGGATATCTGCGTCCACCTCAACAGGAAGGTGTTCAAGGAACACCCGGCGTTCCGGCTGGCCAGTGACGGCTGCTTGCGAGCCCTCGCCATGGAGTTCCAGACCGTCCACAGTGCGCCGGGCGACCTCATCTTCCACGCCGGAGAGAGCGTGGATAGCCTCTGCTTCGTGGTGTCGGGGTCACTGGAGGTCATCCAGGACGAAGAGGTGGTGGCCATTTTAGGTGAGTTTGGTTCCTCAATGAACACCTGAAAACGTCTGAACTCTATATAAACCTCAGTCTGATGCTGTCTGTATGTATCCTCTGATTTGTCTTTTAGTGATGCTGAGTCAGAGCAAACATACACCATGCATCAGCAGTACTCAAGAAGTTAATTATTTTCATTGTAGATTCATCTTTAAACACTTTCAGAGTAATCGCGTTTATCGAAAACCCAATTTAAGTTTCCGAAGTATTTATCCAACTGCTTTTTCAGGCAAAAAAAATCCATATTTACAACCAGATGAAATGGAGAAAACTAGCAAATTCTCAAACTGGTTGAGCTGTATTTAAAAAAAATTATATTGTACAAAAACTCAAAAATGTAATCAGAAATCGAACAAAATCAATATAGATTTTTCAACGGTGACAACAAAACTCCTGCTGGCCAACCTCGTGACGCAGTAAAAAATGTTTGAATGTGTAAAATCCAAAATGCAGGACACAACGAAGTACACCTCCAAACATCAAACGGTCAATCAAAGGGTTGAAGTCTAATCGTCAGCCACGGTGACAGTGGAGGTGTCTTTACTAAGAGACTTCCTGTCAGAAACACAGTCCACTTCTGCCAGTCAGACTCATCCATCAACACTTCTGTGAGGGTTATGAAAGCTCCCTCAGCTGGGTCAAAATAAATATTCTTTTAGTCTGGATGTGAGACGCAGAATGGAAACTGTGTTTTTGCTGCCTGCTGACACCACCTGGCGCCGGAGGAAACACCTGAGCCCCGAAAACAAAAGAACGGCGAACCCTTCTGAGTCACCTGCCACATAAAGACGTTCCACTTCTCCCTCGCTGCATCAAAACCAAATATCTTTGCTATTTTTGTCAGTGTGCCGTGGAATCATGCTCCAGGGCGCTCATTAGCAAAGCATCGGTTTTATGCATGAAGTGTTTTCTTTCTTTTTAAAACATGCCGCCTGGTTTCTTGAACTGACGGAGGGAGGGAAACAAACAGAATGAAAGATGATGGAGGAAGCAGTTGAGGCGGAGCACGGCTGAACGAACAGCTGCGAGAGTCCTTTTGCAAATCACCCAGCGTGTTCACAAAACCTTTGAGCTCTTTAACTCCCTGATACATATGCTACAGATTCTGCCGGCAGTGTGCAGGCAGAGACTCGGCTTTCTGTTTGCATAAAACATCTGTGAGGCTCTGATGATGTCTCATCGTCTGTCTGTTTACAATACGAACAACTCGGATGAAAGGAAGCTAATCACCTACTGATCCTCTGACTTCTCATCCATATTTCTATTTCAAAGAACATTAAATGGAAATACGCAAGTTAAGTACAAGTACCTCAAAGTCTTCCCAGTCTTTGTTGTAGCTGCATTTCCTTTTCTTTGTGGTGGCTCTCCATCATATTTCGCCTAAATCTGCATAGCTTGTGACTTTGTGGTGACAGGTTAACTTGCACTCGACTTACGTCGCGTTGACATCAAACTCAGACCCGTGATTACATCCTCCCTGCTTCCTTTGGTTGAAGGGATTCGAATCTTACAAACTATAAATTCAAAACCCTATAATAACTGATATCAATCGATTAATTGAGAAAACAATCGGTAGATTAATCGATAATGAAATAATCGTTACCTGCAATCCTACCACATACACTGATAAACAGTCTGATCCTGCATTAACATCAGCAGACCAGGAGAACCTCATCTTATTCTGACTTTGCATCATTGCCACATAATTCCAACATGGTTATCCCCTCTGACGTCTGTAGTTAAGTAAGTATAAATAACTTGTATTGTGTTACCTGTTTGTAGTGGTTGGTTTACATTTCAAACCAGATACAAACACACAAGGAACAATGAGCGAAATATAACATTGGATTGTATGTAGACATCACTGCCAGCAATCTGTAGACGCTGGAGTTATATCTGGGAGACTTTGTAGCACTCAGAAAGCCTGAATTACACTGAGTGAACTGTTTTTACCTCTCAGCTGATCGTTATTACAACATGCAGCCTGGGACTCACGGGTCCACGTGCTGAGGCTGAGATGCTGAGAGGAAGTGAGACCGACGGCCTCTCACTGACTTGTTTCAGTCCTTTTAAATATCTGCTTTTATCTCCAGATAATTACCAGAAGAGAGGTTTTATCAGCAGACGGAATCGCCTTCTTCTGGATAAATATTTAGACTTTCTCTGCAGGTCTCTCAGAAACGCCTCTAGTTTCACATCACATTAGGAACTATTTAAAGTCCATGTGCTTCGCTTCCTCTTTTCACATTTAGTTTTCTTAAAGCAGCTGCATCGAAGCTCCTCAACACTCTGATGAGAGTGTGTTTTCGCCACAGCGCTCTGCTGCGTCATTGGTGTCAGCGCTCATCATTGTGACCCTCTGATGTGTTGTCATTGATCCGTTTATTCCGCCAGAGGAGACGGACCTTTGCGTTTGTTGGAAGATCAAACTGTGAAATGTTTCCCAGCAGAAACGGACTAATCTGTTCCCACAGAAACAGTTGTAGAAGCAGAGCAGGTCCTTCTTCAGAGGGGCTTGGCGAAGAGAAAAGGTCTCCAGCAGCACTGGCTAGAGTTTTACCTCTTAAAAAGAGAAACGGTCACATGTTTCCCAGAGAAAACAAGTTGTTTTGACTTTTAATATTAGATGTTAAATGTTGTTTTCTGCCAAAAAATGACACTTCAGAAAGTTAATTCACCTGTTTCTAATTCAAATTAGGTTTCAAGAAGTGTCACATGTTCCTCTGGAAAGGTTGAATTAAGTTGTGTTTTGGTGTGTTGGCAGATGTTCAGTGGAAGGAGATGGTGACTCTCCCGGAGACGTTTCAGATGTTCATGTGGATGATATTTGACTCCTCAGATCTGCTGTTAAAATGTCACGGCGGAGAGACGATCCGCGACCCACCTGTCCGTCCGTCTCTGTGTGTCCGCAGGTAAAGGTGACGTGTTCGGCGACGTGTTCTGGAAGGAGATGACGCTGGCGCAGTCCTGCGCCAACGTGCGAGCGTTGACGTACTGCGACCTCCACATCATCAAACGAGACGCGCTGCAGAAAGTCCTGGAGTTTTACTCCGCCTTCGCAAACCACTTCGCCAGGAACCTGGTGCTCACCTACAACCTGAGGAAGAGGGTGAGTCTGCACACCTCATCACTCCACAGGCTCATTTAACAAAGACATTTGTTATCTTTAAATAGACACTACAGTTAAAAAGTTATGAATCAGATGTTATATTCATTTTTATCCTTTAAGAGAGATGAAAACAAATGTATTGATTGCATTTCAGATAGTTTTGGCCCCAAAAGAACAATTTAATAATTCAAACTTCCATTTGATCGATGTCCCCACCGTGTTGCATGTCAGCAGAGAACACTGTTGGAACTTGGATTTTTAATTTGTTTTCCAGTCCAGAAAGGCATCGGAGACCGTCCATCATTATTGAACCACATCGGTGGGCTCTAAATATTTAGAGAAGACATATTTCTTTGGGCCCTCTGCAGTCTACTCGGTGTTAGACTGTCGAGGTTTAAACTGTGATGTGTCAGTCCAGAGTGTGATCAGCTGATATTCTAATAGTGCTAACCCTACACTAACCTTTTATTTCTCTTGTGACGTTTGAAGAAGAGCTTTGCTAAAGCAACACGTTGCCTGTTTATTCCATCTTGTTATTAGCTGCATTATTGTGAAAATCTTTATTCTCAAACAGGAAACTGTTCATATTTAAATCTGCACACATTTTGATTTCTTCTATTCTTAACTGTTGCTCAGAGCGATCTTTCTCTCGTTCTGCTCCTTCAGTTGTCAGTCTGGATGAACAGCATGTAAAACAAACCCTTCATACAAAATAACATCTATTTGTAAAAAGGACTTTGTACCATTCAGACTTTTAACTGTGATGAAATAAAAACACCCAACAAATGCTGCTAAGTTCAAACCAAAGGGAACAAAAACCACGTGGACGAACATGAATGTGTGTCGAGCCGAGGGTGTTTGAGTCACATGACCTCGGATCGTCTTGCAGCTCGACGCTGGAGCCGCTCTGTTGTCGTCGGGTTTTATTTTACACTGAAGACTTTACATAAGCTGCTTTGTTCTCAGCTCGTCGTCCTCCACAGAGCAGGTGCGACGTCGGCTAAGCCAAACAGTGCGGAGGTGGATGATGACAGGCGGCTGTGTTCACACCTCGACGGATGCAAACACACTCTGCTCTGTTCAACCCTTCGGTTCAGCTCAGTTAGGCTGAAGAGAAACATGTTACCAGGGGCTTTAAACCACAAAGATTAAAACTTCAACGCACTCTCACATCTGCTATCGTATTACACTTTGTATTACTCTTAACTACCTTTTGTACTCGTAACATGTCAGATATCAGAGAAGCAAAGTGAAGGACGTTGTGAAGTAAATAGTGGAGCAAAATTCTAGAAAAAAAAAAGTTTCTATTTCTTTATCGACCCTTCAGACTACTAAGAACATAGTGCAAAAACTAAAATAAGATGAGTTAAGAACATTATTTGATCGCCATAGGGGAAAGAAAAACATCTGAAATACAACAGGAGAATCATGTATAAACCACAGCGCAGACAACATGTAGATGTATAAAGCATATACCACTCAGTGTTCAGTTTATTATGTACACCTTGCTAAAACTAACACCTCAACAGCACCACAAACTACGTCCTCCACAACGAGAGAATAGAGTGGATTTATTCCTCCACACTGGCTGAATATATTCATCCTGCAGGCTGAAGAAAATCAGAATAACTAAATGAATGTTCGGACAGGAAACTGCTGTTTAAGCTTTTTTTTTTACGAAATATGAAATGGACCAAATTATTTAACCAAAATATTTAAAGTAAAGAGACTTTTTTCTTTGGATGAAATCAGATAAAAAACGAACGAGGAGAGCTTGGAATAAAATACTTTGATGATAGCGAAGCCTCTCTCTCTCTGTATCTCTGTCTCTGTCTGTCTGTCTGTCTCTCTCTCCCTCTCATGTGAAAGCCATCGTGTCCTGTTCTGCTTGGCTGTGCAATACTGTCGCTGGTGAAGAGAAATGACCTGCCAGGGCAGCTCTCACCTCCAAACCCTCCAGCTACAGCGGAGGGCAGCATCACAGCACACTCAGACGAAGACTGACCTCATACCATTTAAATCAAGAGTTTTTTACTCTCACGTTCAGCCTCAGTAAAAAAAACAAACAAAACAGCTAATGTGGTGACGTAATTGCAATTCTGTTTTTATGGATTTTTGAGAAAGTACCACTGCTGTGGAATCAAGAAAAAAGGAGAATTTGTGTTGAGCTGCGCGACACACAGCTTGTTCGAAGGATAAGACGTCATAAGTTGACAAACTACACCGAGAAACAACTGGATTTATTTTTTGAACATTTTCTTCCTGAAGGCTGAAGAAATCAGATCAACTAAATAAATGTTCAGCCAGGAAACAGCTTCTTAAAAGTAAAATTAAACCCAAGACTAACTGCGTTTATGCTTCTTTACAAGGTTTAAATGGAGCAAATTATTTGGGCAAGATGTTTTTATATGAAGCCAGCAGTTTGGTTCAAATTGTTTGAACTGGGCACATTGTGGAAAGCAAAGAATTGATTTAGCTGTCAAAGATGTTTTTCGAAGAGCTATTAAAGCGTGATACTGGCCCTCTCCACAACTTTTGGATGTGACAAGTATAACGGCACCTCACTTCAACTACACTCTAGTCCTTTACTCGCATGTCACACTTACAACAAGACTCAAGGAAGTCACTGCACCAGCACATAAACCACCACAGCATGTTGATTTTGTACAGATTAAACAGACGAGATAGAACATGTTAATTAGTGAGCTTAAGAAGAGCTTCTAGGTGGATCTTTATGCTAAGCTAAGCTAACCTGCTGTCTCATTTTCAGGTCAAAGACATCCAGCAGCGGACAGACACAGTTAGAGACCAACTATGTGAACATAGTGGAGCATTTAGCAGCTTAAGAGACGGTGGAGACCAAAAACAGAGCAGAAAGAGTGTTGGAGAACATATCAGGTGGACACAAACACCACTCGTGAACCACTAATGAATGGTCATGTTGGAGGTGGAAACAAGTTCAACATATCATCTGAAAAGCTGATGACATGTTGACGTTGTGTTCACTACTTGTTTCTGCTGAGACCAAGCGGGTAAAATAATCGGTTATTGCGTGCTTAACATTTTAATAACTGAGTCCCTGCAGACTTTTGTGTGTTTACACCTGAATGCAGCGCAGAGTGTGTCGGAGCAGCAGTCTGATGTATTGTGTTTGTATCGGCAGAAACGGAGCAGCAGTTGTTGAAGATTAGCAGTTCTCTCACGTTCCGTGTTCCTCTGTTCTCGTCACCCCTGAGGGCTCTCTGATAGAACCGTCCAGCTGCTGCTGCTTCGTCCACAAGATCCAATTTCTGCAGGTCAGGAGCTCCCCGATTGGCTCAGGGGTTTTAACATAGTGATGACATCGCTGAGCGGGAAAGCCTCGTCGTCGCCGCCGCCTCCTCTCGCTGCCGCTGCAGAATAAAGTCCCAGTCAGACTCAGCAGAGGTTAGGAGGTCACATGTAGCTGACGGTCCTACGGTGTTAAAGTCATGAACATGAACTTCTCACCTGGAGTGAACACTGGTTATATTAGAGAAGCTGTTGTTACAATGTGTTCATGCAACACTGCAACGTCCTTGAAACAAGCTAAATAGGAGATTTTCACTTGATTATATTTCTTAAAGTAAGGCAGGATGTCCAGCTGTCTTGAAATAAGATCAAAAACATTATTGTTTAGTGCAGATAATTCAATTACAAGCCATTTAATACTAAGGGTTTAAATGACAGTAGTGTCATTCTTGTTTCTAGATAAACTCCACGAGGTCAAAACCTTAATACTTTCCAGCTCAACTGGGTTTTTAATCTGTGTGTTGACCACTGAGCCACCACTTTGGTCCAAACAGCTATTAAATGGATTGGCATGAAATTTGGTGCAAACATTCATGGTCAACAGAGGATGAACCCTACTGTCTTTGGTGATCCTCTTGACTTTTTATCTAGCGTTTTTTTGTTGTCATAGCTAGTACCTCTGCAAGCTAGCTGGCTTTTAACTTTCAATAGGCAAGCAAGCTAATGCTGCCCTGGTGGCTAACAGGCCAACAAGTCTTCACCGTGTACTAAAAGCTTTATTATCATGATGTCCGTACAGTGCATAAACCATGTCTTTCTGAATCAGATCCATTGGTTAAATGAATGTGTGTCCATTTTGGGTTTGTAGAGAAGAATCACCTTTCGTGTCACAAACTGTTTTTAGCTGTTTGGATGTTAAGTCACAGAAGTCCAGCATCCAACACAACTGCTGCAGCCAGAGTCTTTTATTTTTTTAGCGGTAGTTTAGGGGGGAAGAAGTGAAGATATTTATTTGGCATAGTGAAACCGTTCTGACTGTTTCTTCTGGTTTCCTGCCTTTTTACAGATCGTCTTCCGGAAGATCAGTGATGTGAAACGTGAGGAAGAGGAGATGTTGAAGCGGAAGAATGAGGCTCCTCTGAACCTTCCTCCGGATCATCCGGTCCGACGACTCTTCCAGCGTTTCCGGCAGCAGAGGGAGGCCCGGCTCGCCACTGAGCAGGTCATACAAAGCGCCGGTGATGTGGAGAAAGGTGTCGTTCCCCTGGAGCCGCCCAGAGGTCCAAAGATCCTGGCCTCCACCAGTATAGTTATGGTGACGGAGAGCCCAGCCACACCCACCACCTCCACCACCACAACCTCTTCATCCAAGACCTCCAGCCGAGTCATGCTCCACGCTCCGGCCACCCAAAATGGAAACCTGATCGACTGCAAATCCGCAGAGCCGGCCAAAGCTAAAGGCTGGGGACGATTCAAGGAGTCGGTCATGAAGGCCGAGTCGTGGAGCAGCGTCTCCAAGGCCGAGTCCATGGAGACGCTGCCCGATAGAACTAAGTCTCAGGATGAGATGTCCCTCAAGAAAACAGACTCCTGTGACAGTGGCATCACAAAGAGCGACCTCCGCTTGGACAACGTCGACGACACCAGAACGCCGCTGGAGCAGAGCCCGATCCAGTCGGACAAGAAGACGGTCTTCTGTCCGATAACGGAGCAGAGCATGCAGGCCTCTTTCCTGCAGATGAAGCAGGAATTGAAAGGAGACATCCGATCGTTGGACGGTCGCATGGCAGCACTGGAGTCTCAGTTGGCTGAGATGCTGCGACTTCTCAAATCCAGGAAGTCGTCGGGCTCCTTCTTTGAGATCTCGCGGCCTCCTTCCCCCAATTCCGATAAAGACAGCTTCTCCTAAACTGGACCTCAGGGTCCTCGGGAATGAAACTGGAGCCTGTTGAGCCTCCAGATGCCAGATGAGCTGCTGACTGCAGAGTGAAGCTTTGGTTGACGACGATATTACGCAAAAGCACTTTGTAACGTCGGTAGCATCGCTCTGCAAGACGTTACAGACTGAAATGATGCAGCACTGAAATGATGATAAGGCTGATTTTTACTTTGATCACAGACTGTAGAAAGAGTCATGACAGTCATGATGGCACCTTTGGTCCTCAAGAGGGTTTAGACCTTCATATAATTTTGGCAATAATAAGACATGGCTTTAACGTTGTTGTTTTGAACACTGTGATGAAGGAACTCGCTTCCAAAGGTTCGTTTGGTGACTTTCACCCATCTCATGAGGTGTGGTCCACAAAGTCTGTTTCGCTGTTCAGAACCATGAGATACTGAAGGGTCCGCTCTCATTGGCTGTCTGCACATTTCAAGCAAAAGAAGGTTAACACACTTCAAAAAGAGAGGCTGTGATTGATCTCTGTGATCGAAGTGAACAGATTTATTCCGAATCTTGAAAAAAATATTACGGCGTCCATGATGTTACTACTTCATGTATTTTTTGGGTTGTTTTTTTTACTGATGGAGCTGTTTGAGAATGAACCGCTGCATGATGTCATATCAAAGCAATGCGATTGGTTGTTAAGAGCGCCAATCAAAATTCCGTGTAAGTGAGAAGCTGCTGAAGTCGTTAAAGGTTCAGTGTGGATCAGACGTTCAGCTGGTGTTCAATGGTTTGGTTTGGTGATTCGGTTCGGTGGGATTTCTTAAAGAGAAGACTGTCCCCCACCTCATGCAGACTATAAACACTGTACAGATTTCAGCAAGAAGTCTTTGATGTTTTGGGACCGGTAGCGTTTTTTTAATCCAGAATGAATGTGAAAGATTTGATGCATCACGGTGACAATGAGGCTCTAAATGTGTTTTAATTCCCGCACAGAGCCGGACATTAGTCTGGATGTTTGGGTTTTTTTTTTTTTTATTTAAAAATAAATCAGTGTACCTATGCATGTTTCCATGTTGATCAGCTCTGAATGGAGCTCACAGGTTTAACACATCCAAAGTCAAACGGGACAGTAATCTGATTTATTCAGTGTTAAAGATGACACATCTGTGATGGTAATAATTCTGATATATGTGGCTGCTTGACTGCATCTGAATTCAAGTGGAATATGTTTTAACTCATTGTACGTCTACGCTTTCATTTAATCAGACATCATGCAGACCGGTCAGTAAACGTCTCGGGTGAAGAGAAGCACTCTCGAGGAACCACTACGACGTGCGAAGCTGAGCAGACACTGTGTGTTTTTATTGATCTTGTACATTATGTTAACTCGTTTTTATGGCACTTTTATACTCGCACTGTACGGCTCAATCGCCCGGCTCACACTGAACGCAAACATTCAGTGACGGAGCTAACTCAGCTTCCCTCCTCAGTCTCAGTGACCCTCATCTGAACACTTGTGTCACTTTCCAGCCCTGAAAGCTGCAGCCTGTCCTCTGTTTGTTTTTTAACATTTCATTTAAAGAGCTGTATTTAACATTCTGAAGATTTAAAGAGCGGCAAACAGCAATTTGCTTTGTAAAGATACAGTGGAGTAATATCTACCTGAGCAGAGGCTGAAGTCACTCTCCCTCTGTGTTTGTTGTTATCCGAGCTTCTCCTTGCTTTGTTGACACATGGCTGCACGTGCTTTTTGTGCATGTGAGCGCTCCCCATTGTTTAGCTCACGGCCGGCGCTCTGCACCGCTCTGATACGGAGGTTACAGCTGATAACGCCGTTGTGGAAGCGTAGCACCCACCCTCCGGTTACCTCTGAATGAAACACTGTTTGCTCTGTCGCCATGTTGAGGGCCGTTTAGAGGCAACCGACAGGCTCCCGATCTCGTGTCTTGCACCTTTAAAGCTACACCCTCTGATTTTTACCCAATAACACCCCAAATGTTAAAAGTGGTGACTTCAGTTTGACGTCGAATTGAAGCTGCGTTAAATTATATTTGACCACTACGGGGCAGAAAGACAATTAGGTTGCGTCCAAAATTCCAATGCTAACATGCTATTTAGTACGCTAAAACAGTCAACATGTCCGAAACCTTAGCATGAAAACAATATTGCACAAATTGCAAACTATTTCGAGGAAAGCATTTCAGTGTACAAATACTGGACACTATGGCGGCAATAATATCCCACAATGCAATGCTGTAATGACATCAACAGACAATGGCAGACAGCGCTGTAAAGTCTACTTGGTTTGAAGGGTGTAGAAAGAAATTCTGTCGGGTCATTGGCACCAGACTTGTAGGTTAGATGTTAGGCTCAGCGACAACTTGTTGCAAACAATCCAGGTTGGCGTGTTTCTACCCCTGGACGGACTCCACACAACAGCGACGGCAGCGATCATCTGTTACCGTTTGTTCACTCTGGTTGTCAAATGTACCGACAACCACGCGTTTGTTGCCGAGCAAACTGTAACGGAGCGGACGTGATGTCCTGTTTGGTTGGAGGTCACGACAGCCAATAGACTCCGTCCGTTTTCTCTTCATGCCTCGCCAGTTCTTCATGTCTTCATCTGTGCCTCCATCAAAGTTCCAGCAAAGGAAACCGTAATAACTTTTTATATGCAGCCTTTTCTTTGTGAAAAACTCTCTGTCGCCGTACTCTGGTCAGCTGTCCGGGTTTACATCCAACGAGCCTCGTCAGTCATCATGATGACGTGTAATCTGAAGGCTCGGGCACATCGCAGTCTTTAACAATAAGATTTCTGCGTTTGTGTGACTTCGTCCTTTGTGGTTGATAGCTTCACCATGCACACCTGCTGGTTACGCCCATATGATGCCAGAGTCTGTATGAACCTTTCTGTAGTTGTCTCTGTGGTCTCTCGCAGGTTTGTGAGGAAACGTGAAAAGCTGGAGTTTGGGTTTACTGCTCGTCCCCCGTCTTTGTCACCAACTGGAGACTAAAAGTCCAGATTATGATTCAAAAAGAGTCGAGCTGAGACGAGATGAGCCGCAACCATCGTGGCCGAGTGTGATAGGCTGAGACACCTGTCAATCAAGGTAAAAACACCCCACAAACATACCGAAATCTGAATATTTCCTGAATTGCACACTCATTCTGACAACAGATGAATAGATTATCTCCTGAAAGATGAAGTTGTGTAAAAAGACATATTTGCTGAGAGAAATTGAGGTTTTGCACTTCACTAGAATCAGTGTTTTCTTTAAGCTACATCTAGTGGATGTTAGTTGAACTGCGGCTTAGATTTCGTCATCGTACTACAATGTGTCTGCGTGCGTCTGAATGGACAAATTTATGATCTCGTGAATACGTCTCCCCAAACTAACAAAAGTAGCATAAACGATGACTAACGTGGTTATTTGGAGTTTAACGGATTCTCTAAGCTTCACCTTCAACACTGAGCTTTGGTTTTTACTGACTGAACAATTCCTGACATTAAATTCAGATTTTAGACCAATCAGTTTGAAAATATGAAATGTATCTTGCTCTTTAAGTATAAAGTTCTGCAGCTTTAAGTTGAGTATCATCTGCAAACAGAGTAATAAACTAAAAGTAACCGTATCTACACTCTGAGGCTTTATTCCTACAAAGAGGAAATGTCATCATTCATCATTATGTCATCACCTGAGAAGTTGTACTTTTGTCTTGACATTGGTATCTCATCTGTCCTGTGTAGGTGTGATTATAATATAGTGTCCTAATATGCAATTATTGCTATTTGTACTGAGAGACTAGTAGTTGTTTGTGGTACTGTGTGTATCTCACGCCGTCCCATGAGCACCGCCGGTATCGGCACTGATGCACTTTGGCCGTCTCTGCATGACGCTGCTGTCTGAAACTTTTCTTTTTTTTTTTATGAAAGAAAGAGCTGACTTTGCCTTTGCTATTTAAATTTCTTGGAGTAAGGAGGTTTCGTTCTCTTTAAACTTTAATACCTTTCGCTGTGGGCCACATGTATGTAATCACAAGTCTGTGCATGAAGAGCGCCTCAATGTTAAAATGGTACAACGTCTTTATCAATGTCACATGTGCACCGTTCTGGAAACTCGCAGCTTGGAGGAAACGCTTGAGGGGAAACTTACAGTAACCACAGATACAGTATATAGTCTCATTTCTGTTCTTCACTTAGTGACAGGAATGAAAACTGTACTAGCACAAAGAGTATTTCTAAGAAAATTACATCAAATGTCAACAATAAATTATTTCATACTTTGTACTTTGTTCTCTTTGTTCCGTTTCATTTAACGTCTGTTATAAAAGAAGTAAGTTTAATTAATTATTATGTTTTATTAGAGGGCCATGTGTTTTGTTTATAGGAAAGTTGCACTTAAGTACTGGATACAAGTTGAGATTTGTAGAGGTGAGTTGCTCACTTGGAGCTATTGAGTCAGTTGAGTAATCTGTTGCTACGGTTAGCTGCAGGTTAACATACCGTGAGCTCTGATTTGGTTCAACTACTTTTAAACGTCTACCTGCCAGCCAATCAGAAACCAGCATCATTCAGTGAGTACAGATTATTCTGAATATAAATCTACAATACAATCATGATTTTTCTTCATCAGAACTCCTCGTTCACTCACATCAACGAGAATATTCAGATGATATTAGTGCTATTGTTTTATTACTATTATTGTAGTCCTCACATAACTGCGCATTCTTCTGGTCACAACTACACATAATAACGTTCATACATGCTCACACAGCAATTTGAAATATCTAGTACTGCCACAAATACAATCAACTAAAAATAAGCACAAAATTGAAATCATAACCCCAGTGTGTTACATCCGATTGTTTTGTGTTCTTGTCTGTATATTTAGTTGCACCCGTCTGTCTGATTTATTACCTTTCTGTGTCCAACTACACTGATACTGACAAATAAATGAATACAGTGGTGAAAAAAAATCATATTGAGATCAAGGTTGTTGCTGTCAAATCATTTCTAAGTGATTTGAATTCATTAATCACAATCAGTTTTAAATCTGCTCGTCTTTCTGTTTCCGAACTCGAGTCGCTGCTTCTCCTTCTGGATCTCTTCCAAACCGACAGGGAATCCCTGAGCCTCCCCCTCGGAAAAAAAAAGCTGCTCTCTGCAGAGCTCCCTCCCTCTCTCTCCTTCCTCCCTCCTCATTTAATGTTCTGCATTGCAGTGCCAGCCCTCCTACCCCCTCCTTTCTTCCTCCAGGTTGATCTCTGCAGCAGCGAACAAACAGCAGGGCGAACCTCTCCGTCTGACACTAAACATGCCTGCACAGCCTCACCACTCCTCTGAATCTCCTGCATCTCTCTGTGTTATCCTGAAGCCACAGAGCCCTCTACAGAGCAGCCACAGACATCACAGTCAGCTGCAGCTTGCATCTTATTAGACTTCAGACTTTATCACCATCCATCTAATGATCGAAAGAAAAGGTAATACAAATCATAAATCATTTAAATGTACAACACACAGAATCTTTCCAAAAGAAAGTGGATGGCCTTTTACAGAAAACTCATTTTGTAGGTGAAGCTGCCTATAAGGCCCACACTACAGCCATTCAAACATGGTGTCACAGTAGCTAGCTTGAGTATAGCATGTACAAAAAGCCAAAAATAAGTCATAGTATAGCATGTAAAAAAAGCTTTTTATGAAAAGTAATAGTATAATATGTTGAAAAAAATCGAAATATAAGTCGCAGTATAGTATGCCGTAAATAGTAATAAAAAGTCATAGTATGGTTTGTCAAAAAAAGTCATAGCATGTTGAAAAAATCGAAATATAAGTCATAGTATAGTATGTCAAACTTGAGTAAATGTACTTTAAAGGGTTTTTAAAGGATGCAGAACATGTATATATTTAGTGAACTCAGGATACTGATATGTGTTAAACAAGCAGCTGCTGACAGTCCTGCTGCCTCAGCGACACTTCAGCTAACCTCTTCCTACACTCTCCAACCCCCCCCCCCCCACACACACACACACACACACACACACACACATTTTTATACTGGTCAGTGCCGGGCACCATGGCAACAGGTGCAGTCCGTGCCCTGATTGGCTGCGTGTCCTGGTATCACCCGTTGCTCTTTGCAGTCAGAAGTGCTGAGTGGACCCCCCCCCCCCCACCGCTTCATGGCCTCCTATTATTTAGCAGATTTGTTTTTGCGTCCTGGCTGAAGCTTCTAGTGCGAGAGGGAAAAACTGCAGCGGGGATCATATATGTGCCTCTGCAGGGACGCCGGGGGCATAACCTAACAAATGTGTGGGGTCAATTGGTAAGGACTGCTTTCTGTTGTGTTCCTTGTGCGGAGGTAGGGGAGTGGAGGTAGAGGACTGCTAAGTTGTGTGCGGAGGTGAAGAGTGGAGGTGATGGATGTGGACAACATCGACTGGGACTCACTCGATATATTTCAGAGCCTCAGAGTGAGAACTTTGACTCTTGATGTATTTAAGGCAAGTGTTTTGGTTTGTCGGTGCCGTAGAGTTGTAGATCCGCCGTCGTGTATTTTGCTCTGAGAAACAACTTAGTAGTACCTCTACTCTCTGGCGTGTGTGTGTGTGTGTGTGTGTGTGTGTGTGTGTGTGAGAAAATAAACTTGTCACTTGGATTACTACATTTTGGGATGAATAGTTATTTTGATGCTGAAGCAGACGGAAGGTTTGTGACGTTGCTGATGATGATCGGCCAGCTTGTTTGTTGGGCGATATTAAGAGTGAGCTCCTCTCGCTAGCTGCTACAGGACGGACGGACGAGGACAATGTCAAAGTTACCCGCTTCCTCTGACTCTAAGGACGTCGGCGACCGGTCAGTAATAGACACCAACAAAGATGTCTGCTGTGGAGGAGGAGGAGGTGGTGGTGGGCTTGGGTAGGGTAAAAAAAAACGACTTGGATGACATTAGAAAACCTAACAAGACAAACAAAAAACACAGCTGTGAAAACAGTACGGAGTGATTTATAATAAGTTACTGAAGCTGCTTTATAAGATGGATCTGCAGACAAAGAGAAGACGATTTCTTGAATGAAAATGATAGAGCAAAGTAAAGAGCAGGACAAGAACAACAAGGAAAGGCAGAACAAAAGAAAATAAAACAAAGTGAAAAAGGTGAACAAACCTGAACTTGAACGCAGCCTGAAGAGGATTTTGAAGATAGCTGCTGATCGATACACATGGAGGAGAAGGAGCTGTTGAGGAGAAGACAAAGTTTAACTGGAGACAATCACATGACGATAATGAACAGGATGAGGGCTTAAGGGGGGGGGACACAAACAATGTTCCCCCCTTGGTACATTTAACATCGAGCCCCGCAGGCCACAACAATGGCGTCAGCACGGTCCGTCCACGCGTTGCTAGATCTCTCTCTGGCTGGTTTCAGTGTGCTCGAACAGCACAAAGGTTTTGTTTTTGTTTTTCCATCGGGCTCAGCAGGTCACGACTCGTATAAAGACACAAAGGTTGCAGCTTCCCTGCAGCAAAAAAAAAAAAAAAAAGTCTGTTTTTGTGGAGAATGTGAAGCTCCTGGAGGAGGCTTGAACACGTGTATGATATGGTGCTTCGGTGAGGAGTGTTTCTGGTCCAGGTACTGTCCTGCTTCCTAATCCAGGCTCAGCGGCGTCGTGCTCGTAGGAGTCGGTGTGATTGGTCGGTTGGTCGTTGGGTCACAAGGTGTCAAATCACAGGTTAAAAGAACTTAAAAGATGACAGCGGTATAGTGACGTGAACAAAAGGCCACGAGTAAGAAAGTCTTTTAGTTTGCACGATCAAAACGTGCAATCAGCATTTCCTGTTCTTCCTCTGAGGGCTTTGTCGAACTAAAGTGGAAAGAGTCTCAGGACGGTTGTGGAGAAACTCAAAGGACGGACAAACGGTCGACTTCACACCTCGCTGGTGTTTTGTGTTGTATTGAAGGTGTTTGGATGAGGACAAGCAATCGCCCGAAAACGGTCACCGCCCTAGTTAGTTATAAATATTTGGTGTGATAAGTTTTACATTTGTAGATCAGTCACTTCATAAATGAATCGAAAGATAAAGCAAAAATTCTGCTTGTCATTTATATATGATAATAACTGAAATATGTTTTGGTTTTTGTCTATTTTGGACTGTCGATCGTAACTAGTCAGTCAGGACGTCACTATTTTTAAAAATACTTTATAAAATCAAGTTGATTACTTCCTTTCATTGTAGTAAATTGGATATTTTTTAGTTTGGGGCGTTTTGTAGGACAACACAAGACATTCAGTGTCACACAGTGTGGTTGAGGTTTGTGTAACAGGCCAAAAGGGTTTTCTGGTGTTCAACAGACCAAATGATTAATCAAAAAAATAAGTGCACTATTCATGGATCATGAAGATAAGTCTGAAGCTGAGACAGAAGGTGGTTCTGTTAACTGTGACAGATGTTTACAACAGTTGAGTTTAACTGTTAACCTTCGCTTTCTTTACCAAATTAAGTTTGTGTAACCTGAAGGTTCGTTTGCAACCTGCAAACAGCATGATAGCATGTTAGCATGCTAACATTACTTAATTAGCAAAAAACACAAAGTACAGCCGAGGCTTATAATGCCATTAGTTCTGCAGGTATTTGGTAAAACACCAAAGTATTGGACTCATTTAGATGTTGACCTGATGATGGCGGTAGAAGAAAAGTCAGAGGATCATCAACGTTGTAATTCTTCCTTAAGAGGACATGAATGTATGAACCGAATTCCATCAGAATCCTTTCAATATTTATTTCAGTCTGAACCAAAGTGGCGGACCAGCCAACACAAATCCACATTTAGAAGAACTATGTGTTTAAGTAGCATTTGAATTTACTTCTATGCTTTTATCGGAAAGTTCGCCTTAAATGTTTTGTTATCGCACGGTGAGGTCTCTAAAGGCTTCGTGTTATATTTGTGGTTTTTAAACACTAAAGTGAATTAACCAGAGGGTGTTGAAATCCTGCTGGTTCATTCGGAGTTCCTGGCTTTAACGGACTACTGCTGTTCCTGCAGGTTTCCCAAGGGGACGCTACTGAGAAGCTGGCTCACCAAGTCGCGGCCCAGGTTGCTGCTGCTGATCGCAGGGTTGAAGAGGCCTCAGGTGACCCTCATGAGGAGGAAAAGGATGAAGCGCACAAAAGTAGCAAAGGCCACGTAAGCGGTAAATATGGCTTATGTTGCATGGAGGAACGCTGAAC
>NW_022280058.1:269756-329510 GCF_004355925.1 Anarrhichthys ocellatus
CCCCCCCCCCCCCCCCCCCCCCCAACATCAACGAAAACACAGGAACGGGTTAGAAAGGAGGGGAAAACAAAGACGATAGAGCTGCGCACACAGACACACTGAACTGGACTGCAGTTTGTTTTCAAAAACATTGATTATAAACTGGATAAGTTAGTGGCTGTAATGTCCAGGCACAAGTGTGTAGGATTGGGTGGCATCTGGCGCTGTGTTTGCAGTCGACGGCGGATGGCATTACCACGGTTTGGCAATCTGTTGCTCAAGTTACCGTACTTTCACAAGCGTGTTGGAGAACTACGGTGGCCTTCAGGTAACGGGAAAATGCAAAATGCGAAAGGGTCTCTCTAGAGCCAGTGTTTGGTTTGTCCGTTCTGGGCTACCGTAGAAACACAGCGGACTCCGAGAAGAGGACCCGCTCCCCATATGAAGGACTCATTACATGCAAACAAAAACACGATTCTTGGTTTCAGGTCATTAATGAAAACAGTTATTTCATATTTCTACTAATAGATCCGACTGAATCCTACACGCTGTGCCTTTTAAAGATATTCTATGACAATATAAAGACGGGTCAGAGTGGTGAGCGTAGGGCTACATTGTGGGTTGTTTGTCGTGTCTCTGGAGTGTATCAGCCCTAAGAGTTTATAGTTGGTTCAGTTTAACCAAATTTAAAGTCAGAATTGTATTTAGAAGTTTTTAAAGTGGAAAGAGACCGAATTATCGGTCAAACTGCTGATTGTTTCACAAATGACGAGGACCATAAAAACAAAAGCGCCACAAATATTGAATTAACAATCATCTGCATTAATGGTTTTATTTCATGCTTCAGAGAACATTTCATTTCTTCGTGTTCGGTTTGTGTTTGTTGGTTTAAAAGAGAAAAAAAAAAGTATTTTTCCGTACGACTTCTTCTTTTGTTCCGTCTGCTCGTTTTCTCTGTTCAGTAAAAGTGAACAAAGAAAACAGTGAAAAGACTAACGTGGTCCATCAAAAAACCCAACGCTACCTCTCTTCCAGAACCTACAGCCGGATGCCCCACTTCACCTGAGTCCTTGCCGGAGAGGATCCGCTCGTTAGGTATGGAAGACAAAGAACAAGAGGACCTGTGTGTTGGATCTTTGCCCCAGCAACGAACTAAAATCCAGGAACCACGAAACAGAGTGAAGCCAGAGGACGAACCACAGAGATTGAGACCTCCAGATTGATCCGGATTACACCCAGAATTGGACTACCAGCTTCACCCCGCCTCTCTTCAAACACACACACACATCTGTTTTGGCTCATTAGACTGTAATGACTGCTTGTACATCATTCCTACACAAAGACGAACGGTGGTCTTAGTTGAGACCCTTTCAGGTTTCCAGGTCCATGCTTAGAGGCTCAGAAGAGTCCAAACCAGCTGCTGATTAAACTGACGGGATGCCGACTGCTGCCTCACATTTCTCTGTCAGATCAAAACTTAGTAGCTCGCTTCCACACGATACAGATCGCCACAGTACACCACACAACATTTCATCATTTAATCCTTAATAACAAAGGTTGCTAATCCTGCTAGTCACTGTTTTCAATAGAAAGGATTTCCTTTAAGGTTTATATTTCACAGAGTGGGTAGAATACGCTTTGGAGCAAACTGCTTTAGTTTCCGTTGCGTTTGTCTGTAACTAAACGTAGCGTAGCTACACCGCGGGCTCAACCGACGAAGTTACAGCTTCGTGTGGAATGATTGAACCTTGCTGAGCCAAATATCTTATTATTCTCTTACAAGCCTCAGCAAATGAAATGTTCCGCATCTACGTCGCAGAAAACAATTTTATCGAGCCAAAATCGTCCTTTTCCTAATTATTTCACTAAGAATTGGAAACTGGAAAGTCAGAGATCAATGTGAACATTAAATACTGATTCACACTGAAGAACAGGGGCGTAATGTGTACTTAAAATCTAATTTGATTTATTTGAAGCATTATATGGTGGAAATAAATCATGAAATAAAATGGAAACACGTTTTATTTTGATCAAGTGGAGCCTTCAGTCTCATTTTGTTATTTTAGCAAAATATCTTTCAACACCACGGAGAGCTGAAGCAATGTTGTTCACATCGGAATCAGTTTCACAGTTAGCTTGCTAACCGAGAGAACGTTTATGTTACTCACGTGACCGTAAAGACTGAAATCTGACGAGTGAGAATGTCAGTGACAACCTTTTTTAATATAGTTAATTTCTCTCACTCTTTGGGGTGTTCATGTCTCGGTGGCTGAATGTAGTCTTATGGAAGCCCCTTGATAATAGATTAACTTCAAAACTAATTTAGAAAAAAATCCAGCATGCTGAATCTAAAATGGTACACTTTACATTAAGTTCTCTAGTTTTTCTTACCCGTCATTTAACGTAAAAAAAATAAATAAAAAGGACTATTTTTAAATATCCCATGAATCTCTAATTCCGGCCATTTTTTAAATCTTCATCGTCACATCCATCAAGGAAACCAAATGTGTTAACCATATCGACCTGCTGTAAAAAGTGATATTAAAAATATTAACTACCGACTAAATATTTGCATTGATTAACGTGAAGGCTAAAATGAAGCGATAATCTAGCAACACATGTCAGAATGTTCTGGTATTAACTCTTGAGGTGTATTCAAATTTTAAATTGCCATTTCTGCTTTACTTTGCAATTTTGAGCAACAGCTTGTTCTGCTACAAACATTGTTTAAATAAAGTTGTGGAAACGCATTTAGAAAATTCGCGTGGTCGGGCTACCTAGCTACCTAGCCTAGCATCAGCTGTTATACGCGTTAGCAAAGAGCTGGTTAGCTAACTGCTAATGCTACTGATCTCCATTTAAACTGCGTCATTGCCTCATTTAGCGACCAGATTGGGACTTCTTCGACTCTGCCAAAAACTCAAAATAATACATTTAGAAATAAAACCACCGGTAAAACTGACGCTCGTATAACATTTTAGAAATGACTAGTTACAGCATAACCGACACATTTATCATACGATGATTGGCATCTTTATCTGGCGGGCTATTACGTTGCTGTATGTTCGTTGATTTATTGTTGATTAAGTTTACGTTACTAATGTTTGTTAAGTAAACCCAACAACAAACTAACAGATTGTGATATTGTCCTCTGAAATTTCACAACTTGATATTATATTTGTGTGACTGCAGTGAAATGTAGAAAGCAGCATTTACTGATGTGTTTGATGATGAAAATGTAATCTGGTTGAATCGCATAGCGGCTTCTTTATGCTCTGCCCATTTGGATTTAGTGGAAATATTTGACTTTAAAAAAAAAATGATAAAATCAGCATGAATATTTAACGTTTGATGACTTTTTCTTTAATCCGAACATTCTGATCACCTGGAAGCTTCTTCTAAATGTCTGTGTGAAGATTCAACGCGACCCATTTAAAAGTATTTTACAGTATTAAATACATGCGTGATCGAGTCAGTATTGTGAACACCGGTTATGATTACAGTAATATAATAGAGCAGTGGCACTGCAGTAAATGTCCCAATAGTCACCAAGTAATTGTTAATAATAACTTTTTGTTTAAAGCCACAGAAATCCTGTTCCACTGAACGAGGTTGTGGCGTGTGAAGAAACTCTCCACCTGATTGGCTGATCGGACTCGTTAGTAGATGACGTAGTTACTGCGTTTTCCATCAGAAAGAAAACAACATCTCACTTCTGGTTTCATCGGTCAAAGTTAAACATCTGTATTTATAAATTACATCTCACAATTTTATAAATTAACTTCTTGCTTACATGATTTACATTATTTTACAATGTTGATTTTTCACACTTTAAATTAGACCAGCGGAGTCCTTGTGTCCTGTTGGAGATGGAACATCATCGTCATCGTCATCAGTCTCTACTTAGCAGAGAGTTTATGTTGAATGTTTCTGTATCTCAGCAGCTCCATGTCGGAAACGGACGGCTTGAAGTTTTCTAACGCTGAAGAGAAATCCTCAACGGAGACCAGGACCGGAGAGTCCTCCGAGTCCAGACCTGAGAGAGACAGAGGGAGGGAGGGAGAGACAGACAGGTGGTGGAGAGACAGAGAGATCCATTATGCACTACGCCCATTATTTGTAGCTTTGTATTGTGTTTTTTCTTGTTTTTACTCTGTACCGTTTGTTATTGTGTTCTCTTTGTTTTTACCTGGAATACAGATGTGAATTAATTTAACGCTACAATCTGGAACGATGCATCACATGGTGACATTCATGTCTTAAACTGCACATGGTCCATTTTAAATAAAAATAAACATTCTAACACAGAATAAATAGGAGAGGAAGTGTCCGAGCTCTGCAGCCTGTGTGTTTAAAATGTTAAAAGTCCACTTCCTGTTGTGTTTTCCTACCGTCGTCGATGAGAGAGATCTTCCTCTTGATGGCGGCCGTCATAGCGTCCGAACAGAGAGCGTACAGGTCGGCGCCGGTCATGTGATCGGGGCAGCGATCCACCACCTGCTGCAGGTCCACAGACGAGTCCATCTGGAACCTGAACACAACACTTATTTACATTTAGGACACACAAACACTCAAACATCCTGTGTTGACAATCTACGGAAACACACAGAGAGTCGTCTCTCTAAACACATTATATTCTCTGTGCATGTAGGGAGGTTTTTATTACGAATTTTATTCCCATGTCTTCTAATACACTATGTGCAAATTCTGGCCTCTGTATGTGCATGCACTTTATTCCAGCAGGGGGAGCTCTTCTTACTTTCTGAGGATTGCCTGGAGAACCTGCAGCTGAGAGGCTCGGTCCTCGTTGATTCCAACGTAGACCAGTTTATCAAACCTGAAGACGACACAACATCCACAAGAGACCAGGAGCCAGTTTAACATTTACAGATGTGGATCAGAGAGGTTCATCTGTCGTATGTGTTTATAATTAGTCTTCGTAGGTAAAATATGATGAAATATGACAGATGATGCGTCTCGGTTCAACAGGACTCTTGTATCATTAATGTGGAAAACAACAAAATGTAATTCTGAGGTTTATGGAAAAGTGCATGAACAGTAAAAATATATTTTGTTATTTTCCTTTAGGAGCGACTAAAGTTTCCTGGGCTATATTAAATATTATACAAAGATTAAAGGATTTATTAAACAGTAAAAGCAATACAGAGTGTTGTTGTATCCACATGATAACAGTGGTACAGGATGGTGTGTGTGTGTGTGCGTGCGCGCTGACCTGCCGGGCCTCAGCAGAGATTGGTCCAGCAGGTCCGGACGGTTCGTGGCTCCGATCACAAAAACTCCGACAGCCGATTGCAAAGCGTCGAGCTCGGCCAGCAGCTGAGACACGACTCTGTGCGGACAGATTCAATCAAACTGACTACGAGCCTTTCCCACCTGAATGAAGATGTTCGATGACCATGTCAGGTTGTTTTTGATTGCCAGGAACTTAAAACTGTACGCTTGCTCCACCTCAGCGCCATTGATGTACTAAGTACTGTGGATATTAAAGCCCAAAGTTCATCCGGACAGTTGGAGCCTACTCGCATAATTGGTTGAGGTAAACACTCACCTGTCCATCACCCCTCCAGAGTCTCCACTGCGCCCCCTGCTGGGAGCCAGAGAGTCCAGCTCATCAAAGAAGACGACGCACGGAGCCGCTGAGCGCGCTCTGCAGAACACTGAACACAACAAACACACACTGACGTTCACTGATGTCAGATATCAGGTTGAAATACACCGGAATGATCCTTCAGGGTGAAACAGACCTTCTCTAATGTTCTCTTCACTCTGACCCACGTACATGTTGATGAGCTCTGGACCTTTAACGCTGAAACACAAAACGGGTTCAAGGAGTTGAAAGTCACATGTGATAAAATGTCACCGGAGCATTTTGAGCAACTTGTTCTCTGGCTGCTCCTCCAGTCAACATGTACAAAGTAAACAGAGTACAATTCCCATGACGCAGAGTCACAGCTTAAACAAGTTAGAAGTAGACTTGAGTAAATAGAAGAGAAGACTCTGTGGGTTGGTGTTGAGCTGCTGCCGTCTTTAAAGCGATGCTCATACCTGCAGCAGCGAGATAAAGCGACGACCTGGATGAGTGTTATGTGGCTCATTGCTCCGTGTTATTTTGGATGCCTGCTTGTTCCTAACCGAGGAAGGTGAAGATGTTTCTACCTAAGGAAGGTGAAGGTGTTCCTAGCTGAGGAAGGTGAAGGTGTTCCTACCTGAGGAAGGTCATGGAGCACTCGGTAGCCACAGCTTTGGCCAGCAGAGTCTTCCCTGTTCCTGGCGGTCCGTACAGCAGGACTCCGGTCCGGTTCAGACCCAGAGACAGGAGCTCTGGACGCTGCAGAGGAAGCTGAACTGTGTCCAGGATCTCTTTCTTCACCTGCTGCAGACCTCCAACATCCTCCCAACACACATCAGGGATCTGTTCACACACAGAGTTCAACCAGTAGCTGAGTCAGACTCACAGAGGCCACAAACACCAGCAGCATCTTATGCTTTGTTTGCTTTGTTTTTACTCAAATGTAGATTTTTAACCCCTCCGGTTTCTAAAGCATCCAAAACATCTTTGTAAATTCATCAGACGTGTCGATGGTACTTTTATCAGTTAACTATTCAGTTTTTAATGACACAATAGTTCATTTTTGGTCACTAGACGGCAGACGACGTCACATAAACAGTTCACAAAAAAAAGCTTGTTGAGTGTTCACCTTGGGGGCTCCGATGGACATGGACTGGGCATCCTGCAGGGTCTTCAGGGCGGAGCAGAAGTCCTGGTTCAGGATGGTCACTCCACTGGCGCACAGATCCTCCTCCTGCCGGCCACCACTGCGCACGCACACGCACAACAGGAGGACACCATTTGAGTGCCCTTTATACACCCCCATCCACCACCATGTGTTTCTAAATCCAGTTTCTGCTCTGAACTCTAAACACAAGTTAGACCACTAAAACCAGGATCATTGAAGGTGATGTCCACCCAGCCTTTATTCTACCACTACAGCCTCGCCCACCACCGGTTATCTTTAGTCTCACCAGCTGTGGATCAGCCTCCTGCAGGCAGCTCGACCGGCCTCAACCAGCAGAGCGCTCAGATCCCCCAACACAAACCCCTGAGGAGGAAGAGGAGGAGGAATCATTAATGAACACACTCACTGACAGCGTATCCTTTAGCCACGTCTCCTGTGTTACAGTGTTTATTTTAGTCTAAACATGCAGACTTGCATTAAAAAAAAACACATAACGGACGAGGTCAGTTCACCTGCTGATCACAACAGATCACATGTAATAAAACAAATTGATGTTTGCCACAAACTTGATTGCGGCTGTTTTAGCTGCAGGGATCAAACACTTCGTCTCTGAAGCCGAGTTCATT
The DNA here is from genome assembly GCF_004355925.1 of Anarrhichthys ocellatus. NCBI lineage: Eukaryota > Metazoa > Chordata > Actinopteri > Perciformes > Anarhichadidae > Anarrhichthys > Anarrhichthys ocellatus. Next base: position 277,120 of record NW_022280058.1, read on the forward strand.
TTATTTATATCACCAAATATCAGAAAACACAAATTTCCCTCAAGAAGGTTTGCTGTATTGATAGAAATGAAATAAAACCAACAACACATCTGAGCTCCGTTGTGCTACAGGATGTCCACATAAACCAGCTGTCGTCCGCTGAGCTTTGAGTCACTTCAACACACTTAAGAGTCTGACCGGGCACCGTTACTGGATAATACACATCGCACAAATCATCAGAACTCAACAGCAGAAAGAATCTGATGCAGAGTACTTCCGTAGGCTCGGCTGTGCAACTGGTCTGTACTGGTTCTTACTGGTCTGGGTCTTGTGACGTACCGCAGTGTGCTTGGAGAGACTCTCCAGGTTGACGTCTCTCCCCAGGTGAAGGTCTCGGCTCAGGCTGACCAGCATGGAGCGCCGCTGCTCCTCGGTGGGACTCTCTAACGCCACCTGGTGGATAAACGCCGCCATGACGCCTGCAGACAGCTCCCGAGGTCTGCAGACCGTCGCCACCACCACCACACTGAAAGACCACAAGCACGTTAGCTTTCCTCTGAGCTGTGACTCACTCTGAACGGCTGTCAGACCTCATCACAATACTAAAGCTCATTCACAGCCTCAATTTGACTTCCATTCAAACCAATAATTAACTCAGATATATTTAATTACTCAGTGACCTGGTGGAGGCGCTGTGGAGCAACTGGCAGAGTGCGGCCTGGACTCTGCCGTCCTCCTTGGCGTCGCCTCGAGATCTGAGCAGGAGCTGCAGGTTCCTGAGCAGCAGGACGCAGGGCTGCAGGGCCTCGGCCCGCTGAAACACCGACGCCAGCTTCACCTCCGAGGCTGCAGGGGTGTCAGCACACACACTCACGCAGTCCACCTGCACACAGGTAACAACAGGAAGCGTCACTGTAACAACGCATAACAGCAGCTACAAACACACACTGTGTCAGAGCTCAGCTGTCGTACCTTCAGCAGGTAGAAGAAGACAAGGAAGTGGAAGCAGCAGAAGAAGAAAATACAGACAAAGCAGAAGAAGCAGAAGAAGAAATCGTACCTTCAGCAGGTGGAGGTTCAGTCTGCGACTCGCCGCGCTGACCGCTGTCATTTTACCACTTCCTGCAGGGCCGTGTAGGAGGACGGTGCAGCCAGACAAAGAGCTGCTACAACCACACAAAAACAGCGACATCACTGATCACATGACCACACGTCGCATCATGCTTCTCTCTATCACACGTCCGGTCGGAGCCGCCAGCGGACAGGCGAGTTACCTGTGGTGCAGGTGTGGGAGGACGATGCTGCTGAGGAGCTCCACGGTCTTGACGAGGCCCGGAGGAGACAGGCTGCTCCACAGAGACGAAGCCTCCACAGAGAGGCAGGGGACGGGGCTGCTGGTGGACGCTCGCTGGACACACACACACAGATACATCCAGGGAGTCAGCTGTCAGAGACACACACTCTGATACACACCGATAAACGTCAGAGGTCAAATGTCACCATGTAGAGGGAAGTGTGCAGTCTGTCAGCCAGGTGATCTCCTCCTCCATCTTCTTCTTCCTCTTCTTCTCTCTCTGTCGACGGACACACCTTCTGCACTCTGAAGAACAGCACTGGACACCTGACAGAGGTCATTCACAGTTAAGGAGAATTAAAAAACACACACACACACACACACACACACACACACACACACAACGTGTTTGTGGACGGATGTGTTGTACCTGTGTATTCCCTCTGAATTGTTCACCAGCAGGTCTGGATGGTTTTCAGCTGGAACTGTCAGGATGTCTCCCTGTGAAACCAGTCTGCACCGAGTGCAAAGACACACTGGTTAGACTGGGAGTCTGACTATATATAAATATATATAAATCCAGACAACGTAGTAATTCTAAGCAGGATTTGAATCTGTAGCGTGTCCACACAGGAAATAAAAAGTTCAGTGAACACTTGTCAAGATGCACACTACATGCAGTTAGTATGCGGCAGGACTCGGGCCGACCTGGGCATACTGAAGTGTTCAGACAGCAGGTTGTCGTAGCAGCTGAGGTTGTTGTACAGCGGAGACGTGACCGGCTGGATGTGAAGCTCGCTGGCGAACATCGGAGAAGAAGAGCGACTGAAACTGTCCGAGTGACGACTACCAGGCGCCGGAGGAGACGGTGTCCACCTCTGAGACAACAGACACAACCGGTCAGCAAGGAAACAACAAGTTATCATTTCCCACCCCCAGGTCGGCTTCCACTCCTGTGCCGTTTGTGTGTGTTGTGTAGAAGCACCTTCATCCTCAGTGTGCAGCCATTCACAGGGATCACGTCTCCTTCAGTCATGTTGAACCACAGAGTTGCCGATATGAAACCGACTTCATCGTGGTTCTGCAGGTCTGGACTCTGTGTTAAATCCACAACCAGCACAGAGACCTGCCGCTGTCTGCAGACGCCCCCCTTGACATCGGTGTGACCTGCAAGAGGTCTGGAGGACCCGCCCGGCCTCGACAGCTTCACCCACTCCTGGTTAAACAGCCCCAGCCGGAGGAGCAGCTGTTTGCTCACAAACACACAGCTGTCCACGTCCACGGCGGCTCCCTGCTGACATTTGACCCCGAGCCATCGCTGAGTTTCCACCACCCGGACATCCACCCTGCACTCCAGCGCATGCAGGACGCCCGAGAACCCCGAGCCCAGCAGCTTCCTGTTGTCGAGAAGAGAGCGCCCCCCTCCGAGACCGTCGGCGTAATGGGCAAAGTCTGACACGCACAGTCTGAGCGGCCTGCAGGCTGGGGGGGCGCCTGGGGGGTCCGCTGAGTCAAAGCAGTCCGTCAGAACCAGAGAGGTGTCGGCGGTGATCCGTCCCTGTGTTACAGGACTGCACTCTAACACGAGCAGCTCCATCAGCTGCTGCTGCACCTGAAGACACATAGAAGAAGAAGAAGAACATCAAACTGTGGACATTTTATCATTTAAAATCAGAAATAGAGGACAAATGTGATGTTCTTGATGCGAATGCAAACTGATTACTTTTATAGTTTTCCAAGTTTTCACCAAAACTTGCTCTGTTTGACAGGTTTGTCTCAGTTTGCAAGAATCAAACTTAAAATATTCACAGACAGTCATGTGATGAAGTTAAGATACTGACGTGTTGATCGAGTATTAAAGTGTTTACGGTATTCAGCCTGGATATAACCTGTTCCGTGGTCTCACCTGTCCCGGGTCCTCTCCCAGCAGCGGGTGTCGGGGCAGCAGCAGCGGGTCTCCCTGCCGGGCCAGCAGCCACTGTCCCGGGCGGCAGAGCTCCAGCAGCCCGCTGGTAAACTGCTCGGCTCCGGCCCAGTGGAGGCTCTGTCTGCTGCGGGCTCCCAGCACCACTCTATCCAGGGGGATCGGCTCCAGAGCCCGGACGGTCCCTGTGCTGCCGAGGAGCCTCTGGAAGCCGTGGTGCCGCAGGAAGAAGCGGCTGGTGAAGATCCGGACTTGGACCCAGCTCCCGGACTCTGCTCTGGGGGAGTTTCCTCCTCCGTAGCCCGAGATTTCCTCCTCAGTGGTCGGGTGGACGCGCAGCAAAATGCCCGGCCTTCCGGAGCCCTGAGGCCGCTGCGGGATGAAGAGGGCGGTCGGTGGGTCGGTGTCATTCTGGAAAACCGAGTCCAGTTGAGTTTGTAGAATCAGAACATCCAGAGGACTCAGATGTGAAGGGAAACTTTCCAAACAACACAACTCCACCTGCGCCGCCATCTTGGACCTGCGTCATTTCCGCTTCTTCTTCACAGTTTCCTGCGTGATCATCGCCACCTGGTGGATGACCGGAAGAACTACATATAATACTAACACTACTGCTATTACTGCTACTGCTACTAGTGCTAACAGTAATAATACTAATATAACAATATTTGTCATAATATTAGTTATTTTATTTATTTCCATAGACTGATATTTGACAGCTGTTACACAATAGTGACTTTATAAAATACCCGTTGCTGATATTAGATAGATGGCACGGGCCACAACAGACTGGTAGAACATCTGCAACATCTTGCTGCACACGTTGAAGGATCCAAGTTTCCTCAAGAAAAAGAGTCGACTCATCCCCTTCTTGTACACAGCGTTGCCGTTGGCCTTCCAGTTCACTCTATTGTCGATGGAGACACCCAGGTACTTGTACTCCACCATGTCCACATCCTCCCCTAGAACTCTCAGCAGTTGTGGAGTCGTCGTCTTCCTCCTGAAGTAGACCACCATCTCTCCGGTCTTGGCCACGTTCAGAATCAGGTGATTTCTACCGGCCCACTCCACAAAGTCATCCACTACTGCCCTATTAATCCTCCTCCCGTCCGTCCCTTATACACCCGACCACTGCAGAGTCATCAGAGAACTTCTGCAGATGGCATGACTGAGTTGTATTGAAGTCAGTGGTGTACTGGGTGAACAGGAAGGGAGACAGAACAGTTCCCTGTGGAGCTCCAGTACCACTGACCACCGTATCATACAGCACACGGCCCAGTCGGACAAACTGTGGTCTGTCTGTGATTTATATACTGCTGAGTAGCTTAATATATAACAATATAACAATTTATTAGATGATTTTTTTTTATTAACAATTTGAATCTACAAAGTAACTAAAGCTGTCAAATAGTGGAGAAAAAAAGTATACTTTTACTGCACTACATGCCAGAGGGAAATATTTTGAAGTTGCATATAATGGAAATACCCAAGTAAAGAACAAGTACCTCAAAATTGTACTTGAGTTAATGTACTTAATGTTACAATCCACCACTGCAGACATCTGGGGATGCTGCTAAATTTACAACTGCAGCCAACTTCATGAAACACTATTCATGTGTATAACATGATTAAAATGTGACCCCCTAACACAACATCCTGACCTCAACAGTGTTTAGTGAACATTTATTAGTTAGGATGTATATTAGACTATATTTATCAAAAGTGCATTAACACATGAACTTGTTCAACATCTAAATAAGTGCTACTTTAAAGTATTTAAAGAAACTTGAACCTAATAACCTGTAGCCTACTGTAGTGCCTTCCTTTAACTAATGCCATTTAATAAAACACACTGGAGCGGTGCAGACAAACTCATTCCTCAGTACTTGATTTATTTAGAATGAGAATAAATAAAACAATGAACACAGTGGAAGTACTACTTTGATTCAATGTTGTAAAACTACAGAACTACTATATTATACTATATATATTACTATATTATAATACAGCGCTGCTTTCTCTGTGGATCAGAGGGAAAGCAAGACGTATTGCGAGGTAACACAAAAATAATTTTCTTTTTTGGGGCTCAGTAGAAAACACAAAAACTTAAAAACGTCCTTGGGGTGAATAGTAATGTTGAGTGTTGATTGATAAAGCAGCATATGTCTTCCTGTTGGGTCCAATCTAAATTTGGACTGGTGTTCACACTCGCCTGACTGTCTGTGGCGAGTCGAGATGGACCAGATCTGGACTCAAGGCGTTGTGGAAAGTCCGGATCCAGATCAGGTCGGGGTCCCTGGGTTCACTGGAAACCAGTGAGAAAAGAATGACAAGACACCCATCCACATGACCAAGACTTTACTTCACAGCTCAGTGCCCATCGACCCCCCTACAAACACAACATGGGCTCCAACAACCAGCAAACCTATGCACTGTCAGCAGAATCCAAGCAGGTATAACTTCCTCTCATGGTTAACGCCGTTTTTCTCATGCGTTAAAAAACAGGCATGGTGCCAACACATTGGAACAGAAGGTTAAAGACTTTACACTTTGCTTGGCAAGATAAAAAATAAAGATGTCTTTATGGGAAATGATTCTATTATATACAATTCAGAGCATAAAGAAAATAAAAACACCCAGAAAATAGAATGATTAAAGCATGCCCATTGTCACACCATGAGGAGGAGGAGGCGGCGAGCGGCCGAGTGATTTTTTTTGTGTTCACATCCAACTCTTCTTTTAATCCAAGACTATAATGAGTACAGGATATAGTTAGGAATCCATTATCATATTATCATTATTCGGGCATTCAAACCGTTCCAATTTGGTCCTTGTTGTGTGCCTGTTTATCCCAATAGGAAGAGGAGAACTATATCAAATAATTTAAAGGTACAGATTTGTGCACGTTTATTTTTTTCCTTCTACAGATTTAATGTATTTGTGATATACTTCACCATGCAACCAAGCAGGGTACTGTCACTAGAGGAGTAGTATAGCTGTGGACAAGCTGGGAGTACTGAGTAAGGTGAGAGTTTCTGAAACTGGACTTGTTGGAGGCCGTGATTTCTCAGCTCCAGAAACCAGTTAAATCGGGGTTTGACAAGGGAGCAGCAGACATATCCATAGCACCATGGCAGCGACGCTCCTGTATGACAGTCAGTCTAGATTACTGGAAGCCCATGAAGATTGTTCAGTAAGCTGTCTTTGGAACAAAAAAAAAATAAGAGGCCCGTGTACATTAAATGAATTGAAGTAGGTGATTGTAAGATTACAGTCTAATATGGAATCAGGTGAGAACCTTTGAGGCGTAGCTTGTCCGAAGACTGATTATACACAAACATGTCTCAGCTTATGAGTCTCTTTGTATTATCTAGCGGGCACCACCTTCTCCTTGGCATTGGGCTTCCCCTTGGCTGCACCGGCTGGTTTCGGCCTGGTCCTGGCGGGCGTGGTGCCAGAGGAGGTGGCCTCCTGCGAGGCGCTGCGCCGCATGGTCGTTGTAGTCCTGGGCGGTAGCACGGGGACAGTTGGGGCTCGAACCGAGAGGGGCTGCCTGGACGGACATGCTCTCTGAGGGGAAGGGCTGTCAGTCCTGCAGTGATTGGAGCTAAGGCTGCGTCGGGTTCCAAACAGGACTCGCAGGGGCATTCGAGGGCTGCCGGACGGGCCAGCAGATGGACGGGAAAATGAGGAGGAGGACCTGGGTGTGACAGGTTTGGATTTCCGTTGAGTGCTGAGAGTGTTTAGTCCAATTTTCTGATTCCTGTAGAGAGGAGATAAAATTGAAGGTGTTATTTCTTTAAAATTCTACAAAAATATGTAATCAATCTACTGCAAAATCAAAACTTGCATACACTAAACAGGAAGGAACGGAGTCATACCCGTTGGTGAAGGATGATGCTCCTTTGGTAGTGCTGGAGTCTGGCAAGGAGAGAGGAGAAGGAGCAGCAGCAGCAAGCCCCACTGAAGGCCTCTTTATGGGGGTGACAGGCCTGGGGATCCTGCTCCTGCACTCCTTGGAGCCTTGCTCTTCAGTCGGTTTGAGACGGGAGCTCCTCCTGGACTCGTCCAAGGTGTGCGTGTCCTCCTCTGAACCGGTGGTGGACAGAGTTTCAGAAGCCCTCCGACGCTCATCGTCCCCAGAGGACATGGATGACGATGTCCCAGACAGCATCCTCCTCCTCATCCAGCGACCCTGCTGCTTCTGGACCAGCATGCGGGCCAAGTCCAGCTGTCTGGCCCGCTGCTGGAGCCGAGCCCGAGCTGAGAGGGAAGAGGACTGCTCCGAGCCTGAGTCCTCTTCAGAGACGAGTACTGGGATTCGGCTTCGGATCCTGGGTTTCGTGGCAGCCGGTAGTTCTGATCCGGTTGTCTGAAGCTTGACAGCTTCTTCGCTGGATAACGGCTGTTTCTTAGGCTCCTGTGACAGATCTGTGTGTTCATGAACAGGTGACATGGCTTCTGGGACAGGCTCAAAAGACTGGACCAGGACAGTTGACGGACCATTCTCAGTTTTGAGGTGTTTGTCAACTGGTGCGGTTTGTTCTGGCACAGACTCCTCTGGAGACTCTTGTGTCTCTGGTGCTCCCCCCTTCTCATGGGTGTCATCCTCTACAGCCGACGCCTTCATGATGGCCAACACTTCCCGGTCGCTCTCCCTGGCAGAGTGACCGTTGGAAGACATGACATTGAGGTGTGATGTCTCTGCAATGTGGATGAAAGTGCGCTCAACTTTTGTGAAGGGCGGCGATGCGGGAGCGATGGGAGTGGACGGCCTCAGGTCTGACCTGAGAGCGGGGGACAAGCGGCCGGTGTCAGAGGATTCAGGCTGAATCGCCTCCCCGACCAGGAGGCGGTCGGTGCGGAAACTGAGAGCACACGGTGTGGCCAGCTCTCCCTCTAGAACATGATCGGCACCAGAGGGAGACTTACGAGTGTCTCCAGGCGAGAAGAGGACGAGGGTTTTGGAGGCGTCCTCCAGGTCAGGGTCCGCATCGGCAGCTGAGGCGTGCTCCCTTTGGCCCCTCTGGTCCTCGGCCATGAGTGTTGACGGCGCGGCGTCCTGGCTACGCTCAGTGCTCTTCTGACTGGCCTCGCTGTTGGACTCGCTCTTCGTCACGTCGTCGTCCCTTGGCCCCGGAGGTTCTTGGACTTCTTCGTCTGCTGTGGCAAAGCTCCGGCGCTGAGGCAAAGTACCGGTGAGCATGACGGTGAGGAAGTCGGCCCTCTTGGCCTGGAGCTGAGGAAGGATGTGGAAATGCTCCTTCTCGTCGCTCTGGCCCTTTGTACGATAGTCCGGGGATGGCGGTGACGGGTTGCTCTGCTCCGTGGGCGACAACACCTGAAAAAAAACAGAAACAACAGTCTTTATTATTACAACTAAATCTACTGAAAACAAGATGGGACAAAAACATCTCGGAAGGAGTTTACTGATCACAATCCCAATGAACAGAAGGCACTCATCAGCAGCTAATATACCTTTTAGATGAAGGCTGGAATTCAAAAATCTTGTCCATATTTATTTAGAATCGCAATCACACATACACACACACACATCTGTAAGAAAAAGTCAAATGTCCACATGTTGTGCTGTAGGATAGCGTGCAACAGTTTGCAGGTGTCAGCAATAACACATTACTGTTGAAAAGAAGCGTAGCACTCTACCGGGCTCCCGCTAACGACCCCTCTGCCAGTAAGAAAGACAGCAGGAACTGATGTATTTGCCCCCAAAACCATTTTAATGTCATTTTGGTTGTACACAAGCTTTTCAAGATTGTCTAGATTACATACATTGATATAAAAGGCACAAAAAAATGCATTGCAGAGTTTATCCTTAGACAGCACGCAGTCTAATATCAGGTGATTTTCAAGTGTTTCCCTTCATAAAGATTTAACATACAGCCTGTACATACATACTAAACCCCGCTAATTATCATGCTATTAGAGATTAACTGCAAACCTATTTACTTTCTACATTTCTGTATATATGTACACTTATCATTTGGATTTACAAAAAGTTTAAAATACATGCTTTACCTGTAAATTATACAAGCAGTACTGTACAATCATATAGTGATAGAAAAAAGAAAAACGCGTATATGTATTTTACAAGTGAAAGACACTCACGGATCATCACACTGAACTAACACTGAGCTCCTCAGTCCTCTTTACCTGGACAACAGAAACTCTGCTGTTATTGCAAAAAACTTTAAAGAAACATTCAGACATTTTAAAAAATACTTTGTTGTCGTCCTCAGAGTCACGTGAGAACTGTACTGAACACGCAGCTTCAGCGAGTACACAGATGGGTCCAGGACGTGTTTAGCTTAGCTTAGCTTAGCACAAAGACTGGTAGCTTGGACACGATGTGATTTTAGCAGTAATTAGCATTGGAGCTATATGTTAACCAAGTTTCTTAAGTCCTGAAGTCATAGTCCTGACATCAGCTAAACCCATCTGACTACAGGATGAACTGCTGACTAGCATGTTGGCCAACAAGATACGTGTAAAGGTGGTAGCTGAGCTAGCAGTTCCCCCCTGCTTCCTGCCTTTGTGCTAAGCTAGGCTAAACACGCCTTGGATCTATCTCTGTACTGGGAACACAGAGATCTTCTTCAACATCTCTGGGGAAAACAACTAATGTCAGACTGAATAGGATTTCTTAAAATATCTAAATGTTCCTTTGAGAATACTATTAGCGACACACGAGGTTCATACTGATGTGATTAACAGACTAGTGAATGGGGCAAACATGGAACAAAACAAGCATGGAGACTTAAGTTCACTTCTAAAGACACAATGCAGTTTTGTTCTCTCTACAGACACATTATCTGTACAATATCACCCTGTTATCCCATAAAGATGATCACTAACATATCAAGAATGCAATAAAATGGATCTGAAGGAGCATTTTTTCTTTACATGTATATAATTCTAGTTAGTGATTCATGAGGTATAAATGTTTTGTGGCAGACTCTGAAAGTGTTTGTGGGACTCGAGAGTTTTAACAATTCTAAACACGCACTCACCTAGTTTTAAAGAAAGTCGCTGAAGTTGCAGAATTGTTGATGCGATGGAAATATAATTTTTGCTATTAATAAAATCCTTAACTTTTAGTTTGACCACTGAGCAGTTTGTTTTACCATCACATCTAAACACTGCACTTCTACATATCGGAAATTTGTCATCAACAGAACTTTTTGGGTTGTCTGGAAATCACTTTACAAGATACAGTTTAATATTTACTCGCTTAAATCAACTGAAACCCAACGAAAATATATGTTTTCAGCTCGCGCAACACGAGGAGCACCAGTTTGACGAACATGACACTCGTGTTTTTTTTCAGCCAAAGAGGCCTGTTAGCAAAACACAAACGGATCGCCGTATTTTGGCAGGCTGGCAATATGTTCTTCTTTGAATGAATAGTTGGACTCATTTTTACAAGCGTTTGCTCACAGAATCATGCTGAGCAGCAGTTGGACAGCCTTTAAGAACACATTTAGTTTGGAGTGCACTGCCAGCCTTGCAAGTATTGTTGTCTTGCACTCAAGGTTTGGAGCCTTTTTTAATATCCCGGGTCTTAATTTTGTTGTTTTGACCATAATTCCTAAAGACTATCATGAATGAATTAACTAAGTTAAACCTTTGCAATGGTCCATTGACCTGCCAAACTGCTTTAAGTCTAGTACAAATCAATGAAATAGCTCTTTGCCGACTGTTAATGGAAGTTGTTGAATCAAATCCTATCCCGACTGATGGGAACTGAGCAAAAAACAGCAAAAAATTTGACGTAAAAAAACATTTTCATTCATCCAGAACTGTCGACTCAAACAGCCAAATATTAAGAAATGTCCATGTTGTTTTAAAAGCGTCAAGCAGCATGACTTCCTCAACTTACAAAAAAAAAACACTGGATGTAAATGTTCCCATCTACGCTGTGGAATTAAAGATGATTAAAAAAAGGCTCCAGCTGCATCTTGTTAAAGTCAGCTCTGCACTCCACATCTCTGATCCGTGAGTATCCCCTCCAGTGTAGAGCAGTGTGAATTATTTACAACAACAAAAAAAAAAAACACAGACGTTTTTCAGTCAGAGGTGTATATTCACTGTGTTTTCGTTGTAATTACAGTACAGTGTTTGTCATTTTACAGTCAGAGGTGCGTGTCGTACAAACAGTAGATCTCATGCAAAGAGTGGCGACAGTCGGTAAACAGTCTCTTTGTACGACAAACCGTCAATAATGCTGCGCATCGTTTTTTTATTTATTTCTTTAAGTGTCGTCAGCATAATAAGCATACTCAAAGCGTTCTACCGCCCGTCTCTAACTGAATGTGGCACTGCGCTCATGGTGACACAGGACAAAACATTGACATGTATCAGTGACAATCTTGTACGGTAGGTGAATCATTTTGCAGGCGTGCAAAATAAAGTTAGCAGCTGGTCCACTTCATACATTCGCTAAGTGGTTGTACTGTAACGCTATGCTAAATATAAAACAGGCAGGACGTCCCTAAGTCAGCAGGAAAGCAGCATGAAATCAAACTGAGGTTGTCTCCTCTGTTAGATGAACCTCAGCACGGAGGGACAAGCTCAGGCTGAGCGAATGGTAATGCCTCAAGCTCAACGAAACAGCGAGTGGTGCATATTTACTTAATAATGTAGCCCTTGAACACATTGAGAAAGCAACCGTTTCACTGCACAAAATGGCCGTCCCAAGCTAGTCTCTATGTCGTGTGCTCCAAAACATTTTCCGACTTCGAAAAAAAAAATGTCATGACGCTCAAAGCGACGAACCACAGAGCGCTGCTTTGGTATGGCGTTAGCAGCAGCCGAACATTAAACGGGGTTTCACAGCTCAACTCTTAAAACAATCACAATGGCTCAGTGTTCTGATAGTAACATGGCGGAGAACCAAAACAAAAAGGACCAAAACAAATGTTTGGAGATCTTCTACTGAAAGCCTCATTCTCTCCGGATGGAACAAGCACGGATTCTTTAAAGGACGAAACGTCCCATTCAGAGTGGAAAATGTCGTTTTAGACGTACTGGAGACCCTTTTCTGCAATATGACGAAGTCTTCTCAAACCCAATGTTCTTCAAAAATCAATCACTGTTCTTTGTTTTAATGGCTTTTCATTTTGTTGTAAGTGTTTCATTCAAAGTGTGCAGACGCTATGTAGACGGTGATATTAGCCGATGACAGTTAAACCTATGAAATCTGGAGGCTGGACAGACTTTTTGGAAACTACAATTAAACATTTTGATTTTGTTTTTCTAGTATTCTTCCACACCAGTAAATATAATATGTCCAGAGTTGCACCTCAGGCTGCTCACACAACAAACCACCAAAATACCGTTTTTGTCCTTGTAAGAAACCTACGAGGAACAACCACTTTCAAAATGGAGACATGGTAAGGGACTTTCACATGAACCAACAAATAACACACGTCCTGCTTGTTTCCTATCGGTCAACACTCGACACAGGCTACATTGACTTACGATACAAATGTTACCGACTGTAATTTAATTCTGACTCATCGCTTGTGAAATGGACAAAATGGCGCACTGCGCTGGGAAAGAAGAGAAGCCCCCACTGTGCTCTAGTGGAGCGATTATAGGATTACAGTGGTGGTTTATTTGATCTCGTTAATTACGCTTCAACACTGCTCATCGTTTTTTAAATTCTTCCATCAGATGGATTTCCTTCCTCTCAGGCTGCCGTTGTTTTCAGTTCATTCCTGTAGAAATCAACTTGTAAATCACAGCTGACCTTGTTCTTCATTAGCGTCATGTTTTCTGGCATTTCAGAGCAGAGTCAGGTTTCAAAACTCTTCTTGCGTGTGAGCTCAAAGGTGCTTCAAGTTTCTGCAAGTTGATTTTCGTAGGAATGAACTGAAACCAATTGTTGAATGTGAGAAAATCGATCAAAAAACGGATGGTGTGATATGAATCTTTAAAACATTAGAGCATCCATTCAAATAAATCTATTCTTTGTCATAACATCCCACATTTCACTTATTGCATCTGTGTTTTGCATCCATATAGAGAGACACTCGGCCCGGCCTGCCCCCCCCTCTCCAACCGACTTAGTGATAAAGTGCAACAGTGAAGACCAGCGGTTAGAAAATAGTGATAGAAGAGGAAGCACAATGGAAATAAGACGGTGATCCAAACACACGGCTAGATGTCAGGAACCGGAAAAAAACTCATCAGAGCAACACACAAAACTACTCCACAGACCATCGTGTCACCTTTACAACGCTTCATGAGGTCAGGCTTTAAAAACCCCAGTAACAACTGCCCAGAAAACACCAAACAGCAAACCAATACGACAACCTAAACCTACGATCTGATGGTCCTTTAAGTCGACGGTTATCTTAAAGTAACATCTCCAGCAGCAGCAAAAAAATGTATCTTACTGATTGCATTTCTAATTCACCATCCTTATGAATGAAACAGGATCTACCTCGTCCTCTGGAAGATCTGGATTGAACTCAAACACAACGATGCAGGTGAGACGATGAAAAATGTAATCTCCACAACAACCTCCTGAAGCTTTGAGCAGCTGAGGTTTTCAGAAAGTGTTTGTGAGCTCATTATCTTGAGATTATGACTTAACTGAAGTGCTTTTAACAGTAACACGACTGTCTGCCAGAGGAGCGACTCCATGCTCAAATGTTCTTGGACGGAGCAGGACGTACAGAATCTATAAGCCCCGATCAACACTAAACTGTTATCTAGAGATAACCTGATCATTAAATCCTGATCTCAGGGTAAAGAGTCTCCAATTAAGCCAGCAGCTCTCTTTAGCTCACTCAGCCCAATGCTTGCATCAGCATGCTAACATGCCAACAATGACAACGCTATCATGCTGATGTTTAACAGGTAGAACGTTAAGCATGCTCACCATAATAGTTTAGCATGTTAGCATGCTAACATTTGCTGATTAGCACTAAACACAAAGTACAGCGGAGTCTGAATGTCCTTAGTTCTGCAGTAATTTGGCCATAAACCAAAGTATTGGACACATTCAAACGTTTACCTGAATGAACATGAATGTCTGAACCACATTTCCTCACAATCCGTCCAATAGCTGTTGAGATATTTCACCCAAAAACACAAACGTCAACCTCACGATGGCGTTAGAGTATCACCAAAATCAGAGGGATTCATCCTCTGGGGAACATGAATGCATGAAGCAAATTTAATGTCGATTCAGGTGATGGTTGGATATATTTCTGTCTGGACCAAAGTGGTGGACCAATCAACAGACACTTTGTGTAATCTTAAAAATGAAGAGACAATGAAGTCATAATCTCCAGATAAAATAATCACCACAGCTGCAACAAGAGAATCACCCAAAAAACTAACGCGAGGACCCAACAAAAAAAAAGTATTCTTTGTGTATTCTATTCTGCACAAACAACAGCCAGTGATGGAGCTCGATATCTCCCTCTCCGTGATGCTGTATGTCGTGTTTAACAGCTCGTACCATTCCTACGTCATGAAAACTTTAGTTAGAAAAGTGTCACATTGAACACACGCCGCTTTAAATGCAAAGAAACAGTTCTGTCCGCGAGCCTCGTCCTGTTACATGGTGGCCCTCAACAGCAAAAGGCCCTCAAAAGACATTTCTTTTCTTTTTTAAACAGTCCAGGATATAAATCAGAAATTAGCTAACAAAAATTAGCAATTGCTACATTCAGCAACAGAATTGTGAGAAGTTGTCATAAGTTTCTTTTTTTGTAATTTTTGTGAAGTTTTTAATTAGTTTTGCAAAAATATGTCTTTGTTGTGTTTACTTCTTGGGTTGAATAATGTGTAGTTTATGGTGTCATTCTGTTTTGTTTTTGTAGTGTTTCTGATATTTTTGTGTTTTGTGAAACATTTATATAAAATGTGTATTGTGATGGCCTTTAATTTGTTTTCAGCTATATTGTTGAGTTTTTAGAGATTTAGTGAAATATTGTGGGGGTTTTGTTTTGTTGTTTTATGAAATGTCTGTGTATTCACTCTTGGTTATTTTTTATTACAAAACATTGCTGTTTTTCTTTTTTCTTTCTGTGAAATATTTTCACTTGCAGGCCACCGTACTTCTGCCCGCAGACCCAGCACAGTAACAGTTTTTGTCTTAAAGGCTGAGTTTGGAGATCAAAGTTATCACACCTTCACAAAACTCTTTTCACAGAGAAAACTCACACTTCCCTCTTCACACAAAACATTTAATGAATCAAGAGCGAGACGTTTGGATCACTGGTTTTGTGTCGGTGAAGACGTGTGGTGAAGCGGTGCCGGTGTATTGCTCGGTGGACACGATGATTGGACGGGAAACGCCGACTCCAAAGTCTCGGTGCAAAAAAAAAACTTGATCGCCGGGACGACCTGCATTCCTCGACGATCGCTCCTTCATTTAAGCAGAACAAATAAATAAAAATAAATAAAATGCACAAACACTGTAAAGCTTAACAGTCTGTTAGCAGCCTCACTCTGTCTCCTCTTCTTCACAGGAACGAGGAGGAGATATTCAGTTTCACATTATTTCCTCCAGTTTGCCAGGTCTGCGGCGTGTGCAGCATCAGGTTTTCAGAGAGGCTTTTCAGAGTTTATTGCATGGAAAATATTTCCCGTTTTCTCCTCTTCTTCTGTTCCTCTGCTCGAAAAGTAGTCGGTGGAGCTACGTGAGTGTGAGTGTGAGTGTGTGTGTGTGTGTGTGTGAAACTACATGTTTACCAGCACAGTGGTGCTGCTGTGTGTCTGTCATATGGCTTTGTTGTGTTTAGTTAACATGTGTGGTTATTATCTGGCTCTCAGTGTTCATTTTGTCGCTTTCATACATGTTTGTATATGCAGAGCCTCCAGACGGCGATAAACCAGCAAAATTACAAAATCAACTGTTTGTTTACTTTTTGTTATTGTGTTATCTTGTTTTTTTTAAATGTGCACCCCTTGATTTTGACCACAGATCCCAACATGTCCTCACTAAAGAGGATTTAAAGGACAGTGGGTAGGATTTGGTGGCATATCTAGTGCTGTGGTTGCAGATTGCCACCAGCTGAATACAACTCCTCCCTTAAGAAAACATGCGGTAACATACGAGTTCAAAACAGTGATAACGCTGCACTCTGAAGCCATCCAGACCATAATAACACTAGCCTACTTCAGGAGGTCAGGTGACGGCTGGCGGTGCCACGGTTTTGCACTCTGTGGCTCATGTGACCGCAGTTTCACAAGCGTGTCGGAGAACCACCGTGGCCTTAAGGCAACGTTAAACAATGTGAAAGGCTCCCTGTGGAGCCAGTGTTTTGGTGGTTTGTCAGTTCTGGGCTACTGTAGAAACATGACGGTGCAATGTGAAGAGGACCTGCTCCCTATGTAGATATGAAGGGCGATGTCTTTTGTTTCAGGGGATTTCTACACTAAGGAAAAGATAGTTACGAATATTATATTCCATTTCTGCTAATAGATCCCCCAAAATGCTACACACTGGCCCTTTAACAAATCATTTTAGGATTCAGGGGTGCTTTGACTAAATCAGGGGTTGTATCTATATTTAAAAAGTGTCTCTTTGGTCGCTTCAGACTCTTTGTAAACACTTGATATAAATAAAATAGTGCTGGGACGTCAGGATGCGGGTGGGAATCAGAGGGGCCGAACTCTGCCCCGGGCCCCAAAACTGGTTTGACCGACTCTGCATATACAGTCTGTCCATGTTTATGTGTATGAGTGTGTGTATATAGGTGTGTGTATCGGTATACTTCATGTCTATGTGTTCGTGTATGTTATACGAGTGTGTGTTTATATGTTCTGAGTCCGTCTCTCAGTCCTCTCAGCTGTTGTTCTTGTTCATGAGCTTCGCTAACATCTGCTGCAGCTGCGTCCTCGAAGCGTTCAGGACCGAGTGTCTGCTCCGCGGGCTGCCCGGCGTCGGCAGGGTGCCGGCGTGCCGCCGCCGGATTGAGGCGTTGGCGGCCGTGATGTGGGCGGGGCTGCTCTCGGCCGAGCGGCTCCTCTGGATGAAGCTGCCTCCTCCGTGGGGATACTGCTCCGTCTCCAGGGTGGAGGAGGAGAAGACGTAGGAGGCCAGCCTCCTCAGCTGATTGGGCCGCGGTTGGTGTCTGTCCTCTTCTAACTGCAAAACAGACCAATCAGAGAGAGGGAGGGAGGTTAGCATCCGGAAAACTCTTCATAAAGTATAAATGTATTTGAATGTTTAATATTTTCCTACAACTACATCCCAACACTCTGACTTCCTTCCCTCGTCTCCTTCCCCTCCCTGACCAGGCGTTAGACAGGAGAGAGCTGATTGGTGCTCTCACACATCTAAAGCCTTCAGCTGATTGGTCAAAGGTTGGCGAGGGGTGGAGTCTTGGGAGAGAAGCTGAGGGAGTGTTGGCGTAAATCTGGCACTCTGTCTACAGTTACAGCTATCAGATACTAGTTAGAAGCTATGAAAAAGTTAACAGGACAGTTGAGCCAATAAGACTGTTAGCTGTGTGGGTTGCCAGATTGGTCAGACTAGCATCCCTCTAGCTGGACAAATGGTGATGAAAATATTTTCCCCCATAAAAAAAAGCAGTTTAAAAGGACACACCGGCACGAACACTGCACATACTGTAGCTCACTAGTCTACAACAGTCTGAGCCTGGACAACTGACACTTTCAGCTTTTTTTGACTTCTGAAGGAAAAATTACCATTGGAGATGCAAAAACAAAAGAAAACAGGGAACACAAAAGAGAGATGGAGTCATCAAGCACACAAAACACAGACACACGACGGAGGAAAAAGAAGGGAGGAAATATGTCTGAACAGAAGGAAAAGGAAGAGGAGGAACAGAAACTGAGTGAGAGAACAGAGGTAAAGGACTATTCCTAAACTGTGCTTACCCCGAAACATCACTTTATTTCTTCTTGTGTTGTCCCAATGGCACCCTCGCTCTTTTCTCTGTCTCCTCAGGTGAGTCAAACTCGAAATACTGTGTACTTTTAAAGCGATAGGTTGGGGGCAAAGGCGTCAGTAGTTATGTGGAGGGGGGGGGGGAAGAACTGGAGAAGAGTAAAAAAGTGAATGGCAGTCCTCGATGGCCGGCGGCGGAGAGCTCGCTCTGAGTCTAGCGGTCACACGAAAATAAAGAGAGCTGGCTAGAATATGACTAAAAACGGATTTGTGCACACGCTTCCGCACGCTGCAGATAAAGTGAAATATCAGTGGTGATGTTATAACGTCCCAGCCTGTAAACAGCAGCCACCAAGTACGGAGGACCAAATCCGACTTATTAGCAAATGAATTAATGAGTGCATGAATAACTCAAATGGTCACATACACGTAGAACTGAACTGAAGAAGCATTAATGGGTAAAGAAATAAAGAAAATAAGAAAATAACGAATCAATTACTCACAAAAAATCCTTCTGCAGGAAAAATTAAATTAAATAAAATGTAAAATAAATGCGAAATTCATTGATTCCGCATTTATTTTCCATGAAACCAGCTGAGCATATTAAGATGGTGACTTCCCTGACCTTTCCTCTAGCGCCACCATCAGGACAGAATTGAACAAGAAATACACAAGCACACACACACAAAAATAAAATAATATACCGTAATGAAATGATCTCATTCCTTCTCCTCCTTTACATTTTCTTAGATAAATGATCTTTGCTGTAGCGCCACCCAGAGGACAGACTATACATCATCCATATTGTGGCTGTAATGGACACTGTTACCTCCAGGGGGCGCTGGCAGCACTTTTTACTGTTGGTGTTGTGATTACATTATCACATTTAAAATGTAATTTATTCTGTTTTTTATTCAGATTTGGTCCCCCGTAAGAAAGTTCTCAAGGATGCTGTTTCCTTCATCGTAGAGCTTGTTTTTTTTGTCAAAAACCTTTATTAGTTAGTCCTAAAATACCTTGTACGTATCGTGTCAACCGTTTTTATGTTTAGAATTTAGCCATAAACATACATCTTGATTTAATATTTATATCTACACAAGCACAAGCTAGACAGACTTTTTTTTACATGTTCCTACGTATTTATTTAATTTGTATCACCTTTAATTTACAGAGGCCCAGATGCCCTGAAAGATAATTGCTTTCTTATCTTGTGCGAACGCCATATTAAAAAGAAAACATTTATTTTGGGACTTCTGGGCCCTCTGTATAAATTATATATAAATTGTTAAAGGGTCTTTTTAGTGATTGAAGAAGACGTCTTTTCACTTTCAGGCACTAGCAGACACACACACACACACAGTACATTGCAGAGTATTTTAATGCTTCTTGTTGTCATTGTCAGTCCAGGTGATCCGTATGTGTTCAGTGATGGCTGAGCAGTTATCTGGATGTTATAGTTACAGCTTGTTGTGAAGATGAAGGCGTGTATTCATGACAAACATTTAAGTTTCCGGATCTCAGTTGGACTTCAGAGTTCTCATCACCAAACATTCACATTATTAACCACATTAACCTCTGACGGTCCGTTCTGCACACTTCACGTAAAATATTTACCTCACAAGTATCGTTTGAATCACTAAACATATGTTTAAATGTTCCACGATGTAGCTGATCTGAATACAGCGGCTGTGCATGAAGAAATATAACGAGTCATCTTTCAGCTGAATATTAACTGAAAAACAACCAATTAATGAACCTGAATTCAATCCTATGAGTCACACATAGGTAAAGTGTTAAGTGTGATTACTAATTGGTAAAAATAGAAATTTATAACCTTGTTACAAGTAAATAAAGCTGTTGTTTTCCAACACCTAAATTCAGTAAAAGCTAGAGTTCATCTCTCTGACAATTCAGCCTTTAATGCAAACAGTGAGAGAAAATAAGTCTCAGACATAACGAGAAGACGGAGAAAGAACCGGCACTGACTGAACGGACTACGAGCATCAAGTTGAACCAGATCCTCTGACAGAGTCAATAACAACTGGCAGTGATGATCTTCTCCAAACTAATACTTTAATCTTTACTGAAGGATCGTCACACTCCGAATCACCAAATCACAGTACTGAGATATTCTCAGGGTTTAATAAAGTTTCTCAAAGGAAGAATGAAAAACAACCACACGCTAGACGATCTTATTAGCAACGTTTAAAGTGGGAAAGAAACAATGTAGGTTGGTGGACCGTATGATCAGGGGTTTCTGTTATTTTGTCTAACCCCTCCTTTTCTCTAAATTAACTGATTTTAAATTATTTTTCTCGACACAGAACACACAAACGGTCAGATGTTGAAGTTATTTTGCCTGTAAAAGATGCCGCCTCACTAGAAATAGTGCAACACATCATTCACATCACAGCTCTCGTTCACAAATCTGTTGTATCATGGCAGCTGCATCATGGTTAGAGAAAGATTTATGGACAATAAACTATGGGTAAGTTATGATTAGTGTTCGGGAAAGATTGTTGTCACGGTTCATAGAAAAGTGAACATTCATTTCAGGTCCGTTTCAAGTCCAGTCTCCTGCATGAAAGACAAATCCGCTGCACTACACGTCAATCCTTCACCCGACCTCCACGCATTTGCCACCCTGAACGTCCACCAACCCGAATAAAATCACCGAAACTGTATGTGTGTGTGTGTGTGTGTGTGTGTGTGTGTTCCTGACTTAAGCTACCTTCGGGGACATATTTCAGACTAAAGGTAATTGGGGACGGCTTGTGCACTTGGGGACAAAAGCTGTGTGTCCCTAATTTGGAAAAAGGTGATTTTCGGGTCAGTGGTTAAGGTTAGGGTTAGTCTCCAGGATATGAATGTAAATCTATGTGATGTCCCCAAAAGTGACCCAAGTAAACATTTACTGTGCGTAAAACCAGGTGGTGAAACTGCCCCTTTGACTCTAGCACGTCGGAGAACATGAGAAAACACAGCAGAACAACAGGAGATGAAAACAGCGTCAACATCCCGACAGAGAAACATCGTGGCTACAGCGGCTGAATCGTACAGGAACTGCCGTTTCTCATTCACTCCTTCAGAATAAAACAATGGTCCAAAGCAAAAGTCATGAGCAAAAGCAAAGAGATGGAAAAGATTTCAACTGCACAATGACAGAGGAAAACACAGCTGGACGGTTAGAACTGTTGTTATGTGTCACAGGCAGTCGAGGAAGAATCAAACCATCAGCACCATCAGTGACTAGATATTAAACAACCAGACTGACCTGAACTGCCTCAGCAAAGCTCACGAAAGCTCAAAAGACAGTCAGACACAA
Source organism: Anarrhichthys ocellatus (assembly GCF_004355925.1). Classification (NCBI taxonomy): domain Eukaryota; kingdom Metazoa; phylum Chordata; class Actinopteri; order Perciformes; family Anarhichadidae; genus Anarrhichthys; species Anarrhichthys ocellatus. Next base: position 298,535 of record NW_022280058.1, read on the forward strand.
TGGACTGTCCCTCTTTCTCTGAGAATCAGATGTTCAGATTGATCCCGCTCTCTTGTTTGCACAGTGAATACGAAAACTGGAAACAGCTAGTCTAGCTCTGTCCAATGGTAACATAATCCGCCTACCAGCTCCCCTGAAGCTCACCGATTAACATGTTATATATAGTTTGTTGTTCTACTTGTGTTTGGATTAAACAAACAACATATAACGTTGATTTGTGTTAATAAGTGAGCTAGCTGTGTTCCCCTGTTTCCAGTCGTTATGCTAAGCTAATCTAAATATCTAGATATGAGAGTGGTATCAATCTTGTCATCTACCTCTCAGCAGGAAAGTGTATTCCTCAAAATTCACAAAGAGTCCAGCTTTCTCTTTGACCCAGATCATTTTCACACTCTCTGAAACTAAACGCATTTTATTTCTAAGAATCCCAAATTGTGTTACTGAAGTTTTCTGTCCACATTTTAGGATAAATGAGGACCTACTACTGCGCTGGGCAGAAACATCTGAACATGATATTCAGCAACTACAGCTCCCATGAGGCTTTGACAGCAGGCCAACAGACTCATGGGATACGGTGTTTCTGAATGCAAACAAAAACAATTCTAATGCTAAATGTTTCACATTTTACTGTCCACTCGTGATGCAGACCTTTCAACAACAATATGAGAATGTGAGATTATTCTTGTCAATAAACGGGACTTTGGCTCTCTAATGCCTCATCCTGCCATGATAGACGGGTCAGTACATATAAAAATAATACCTCAAATATACTATAAGTACGTATACTGCATATAAACACATACTGGAAAAACTGAACCTGCTGTGTGAAAACAGCAATTTCCTGTGATGAAAGTATGACATCATGACTTTTTTATGTTACACACAGCGCTCAACTGTTGCAGAGAACTTGTCCACATTTGTCAGTGAACATCGATGTGGGAGCAATGATTCGATGTCCTCAGTTAAAAGAACATGGAGAGTATCCTGCTGTGGAGCAACAACCAATTTAAGTATCACATGCAGAACCTCACCACCATCTCTCCCGGCTGAAAGTCAGTGAACACTGGTTCTATCAGAGGAACCTTTTGGCTGCTGCTGGATGAACAGAGCGACTGCATGCGACAGACGGTAATGACAGATGTCATACACCTTTAAAAGGACAAATCCAGCACGAGTTCAGATGTTTTTCCTCATTAGAAAGACGAACTAAAGACTTACTGGACTGGACTTTAAAAAAGAAAGACTTAAGATTTACGGATGACTTCATCAGAAACCATCACATTTTGTGCTGATTAGGATCAAACCATCGTACTTTCTGAGCACTACTCCATCTGTATCTGTAGAATCTGCAGCACAGACTGTTGAGCACTTTTAGGGATTTCTTGATCAGACTGTAAACAGAAATCTCTTTGGTCAGCAGAGTTAACCCTCAGTTGGTAAACGCCAAGTATGATCTGTTGGCCACTCCTGCACCTGATTTATACTGAAGGTCCGGGGATTGAACCGACAACCTCTTGGTCAAAGGTTCCTTAGGTGACGTAAAAAAGGGCAGAATCATCGACACTGACGGAAACCCAAGAGGGGGAACCAGGAAATGAGCTGAACCTCCGATCATGCTGGATTTGTCCTTAAAGCTGCATGTTGACCGACAGATAAATGAGACGGAGCAGCTGCTGCAGAGCGCCTCCGTATGACAGCGTCTGGTATAACAGTCATCAGAGTGATGAATCTGTACAGCAGCCGTCCTCTTCTTCATCTGTCCGCCAACATCGGAGAGCTGAGCTCTCCTCTGATTGGCTGGCTGGGTCTCTTACCGGTCTTTGAGGTCCAGTGGGGTCTGACTCTCTCCGGCGGGGGCGTCCCGACGGCAGCGAGTGACAGGGCGACTGGACGGGGCTCCCGCCGCTCCTCCTCGACGCCTCCTCCTCCGTTAATGTTAGCATCCCCCGGCTGCTGTCCCTGGTGTGGGTCTTTGGACGAACCACCAGCTCCCCTCCTGCAGGGAAACAAAATGTTAACCAGAGTTACAAGAGACTGGAAGTCGATACTGAAGCAAACGTTTTGTCGTGCCACGTCATTATCAATCTATGTAAATAATCCTATTGATATTAATAATTGTATTAATATCAATACTTCATTTTATACTTGCTAATAATCAAACCTGTTCCTGCCAGATGTGGAATTGACTTTTCTTTAGCAATGTATTAAATCTACATCCAGTATAGAATCCATTTGTTTAATCTGAATCCTGCCACCTTTACTCCTGCAAGGACTCCTTTTTATTCCAGGTGTGAACAAAAGCTCCTACCTGCTACCCTGAGCCTCCTCCTCTCCTCCTGCTCCTCCAGGGGGCGGAGCTCCTCGGGCTCCTCGTCGGTGGTTCCCGACGTGGTTGGTTGGAAGTCTCGTAGCTCTGCCTCCTTGTCGATGATTACCCACTCTTTGCTGTCAAAGTCCTCCTCCTCGGCCAGCGGGACGGAGCGAATGAAGGCGTTGCTGTGCGCCTCCTGGTCGACCGACGCCACCGACGCCTCCTGGCGGCCGCTGGCCTGACGGTCGCCGCGGCAACCGGGGTCGACGGACAGCATCTGAGCCGGCTGGGAGGAGTAGACGTGACGGGACGGAGAGCCGAGGATGTCCATCCTGGACCTGGAAGACACACAGACAGACATGAAGACACGGTAGCTCTTCGGAAGACACTGAAGAGTTTAACTTTGACCTCCACAGCTGCTCGCCCAAAATTCATCACCCAGGTCGGTCGAGATAAGTCCGAGACAAGTCTCAATTTCTTGAGGGCAAAGCCAAGTCAAGTCTAAAGTCAGTGAAGAAGACCAGACAAGTCTTCAAGTCAGTTGAGGCAAGACCAAATCAAGCCTGGGTTAGTTAGAAGTCTTTGAGGTTAAGTCTGAGTCTAAGTCTTGTCAAAGGAAGTCTCAAGTCAATCAAAGCTAAATCTGAAGTTGGTTGAAATAAGTCTGAGTCAAGTCCCAAGTCAACTCTCAAGCTAAAATTCTAGTCAAGGCTTCATAAGCAAACTGGAAGTTTAAAGTGTTTCAATAGGTCTACATGAGACCGTCGTAAACCAAAGTAAAGAAATAATGATTTCACTTTTTAACTTCGAAATGTGAATCTAACTAAAAAATAAAACAGAAAGCCGTCTCTTGTCTGTAACTGCTCATCCGGTGTTTTCTGATGTTCTAGGTCACCTCTGTCCGTAGGCGTCGGCCCGGCCCTCAGCAGCAGACAGACGGTCAGATTCGGGGCTGTTGACCCGACGGTACCGTAAGGACCGACCCTGACCGGTCGGGGACTCCGGGACTCCACTTCGTACCGGCGACACAGGACACGCCCCCCGACTCACCTCCTCCTCCTGAGGCCCCTGAGGAAGGACAGGAAGTGATGTTTCATGGTCCAACACAATGACCATCTAAACACTTCAGGTAGTAACTTGAGAAAAGAAGGGTTTTTTGTGGGCTAAAAGTGTCGAGATATATACCATAAATAATTCCATAAAAAGCAATATTTCTCTCTACTCTAGTTAGTACTTAAGTAGATATATTTGGTTAATTTCAGCTTTACAACAATCAGTCCAGATGTTCTTTGACAGTTCAAACCTTGTTCAGGCTGATCCTGAGTCTGTTGCGGTTGAAGTCCGTGTCCTCCCAGGCTTCTCCGGGCTCCCCGGCGTTGGAGACCCCCGTCTCTCCGGGGGGTCGGCTGGCCGGGACCGGAGGGGCGTTCTCCTGATCACTGAGATGTTCGTCCTGCAGAACGTCGTCGGTGTTCTCTCGCTGGAGATCTCCAGGAACCGACGTCACGATGGCTCTGTGGACCGAGAGCAAAAGAGACTCTGATGTTTGAGAAACAGTTTAAAGTGTACACAGATATTCTACCATCCAGGGAGCCTTTGGTTGTAGTTCATGTGGGTGCTGTGTTTACATAATTTGTGATATGTTCTATGTGTTTCTCATGTTCTATATTGGCTGCAAACGTGACGTGTTTCTTGACCCATCTTTTTGTGAAGTGAAGCTTCAGCTTGAGGAGGCTCTCATACAGCTAATCGTCTGGTTCTTACCCCACCATGGCGGCGGTGGGTCGGGTGTTCTGCTGTGGTTGGCTGGTGGTACTGGTTGACAGCGTGACATCACCCCCTCCCTTCTCCCAATCGAAAGGCTCATTCTCGGTGATTATTCGCTCCTTCATGCTGTTCTCAAACACTGACATCAGCAGCTGGAACAAAACAAACAAGACAGACTCATGGATCCAAACCAAGCTGTTAGCCCTGAAGCAGAGACCACACAGTTCACTTCCCAGTGCGTACCTGGTAGTCTGGTTTGGTGTAGTAGTCCAGAGCCAGGACGTGGTCCAGGAAGATATTAAACTCTGAAGGCATATGTTTGAGCAGCATCCGATGGTCGTAACGCTCTTTAATCTGACCAACTTGTTCCTGGAGAAAGAAAACAAAACAAATCACCTTCAGCTGCAGTGAATTAATGTGGATTCACGTAAAGTTCTGAATTCTTCATACATTTGAAATATAAAGCAAACATCAAGCAAAACCAAAAGATCAATCCAAATAATTTTGTTGTTGATTTAAAAGACAGATTTACAAGAGTATGGGGGTGTTGTATTTTAAACACTTTTACCACCTGTTATCTCTGTGTGTATGTATGCATGTATGTATATATATATATGTATATATTTTAGCCCTATACGTTAACTTTTGCTCTTTTCTATGCCTTTTATTCTCATTTTTACTTGCGTTTTTTAATTTTTCTATAATATAAAATATTATTATATACTATTTTATATGATTTTCACCTGTTTATAGCTCTCTGTGTGTGTATATATATATATATATATAGCCTATATTCATTCAAATTTTACTTTTTAAACATTTTTTAAACTCTTAAAATGAATTATCCATTCAGCAGGTGCTCTCAGGTTATTGTTAGAATTAATTATTAGCATTATTCTGTTGCTGATGGTCAAAGTAGTGGTTCAGGGGAAACAGTCTGACCTTATCTTTGATCTTTCGCCATGGCAACTGTCCGACGGCGAACTCCACCAACATGTAAAACAACGACCACAGGTCATCATGGCGACCCATTTCCTGGAGGAGCACGACAAACACACATTGTTAGGGCATCAGTGTTAATGTTACAACATATTATCTTTAATTCATTACTGCCGGTGTTACACAAATATAAAACGTTAGTGTATAATATCAAAGGCTTCAGTAGAGTAGATCAATGAAGCTGTTCCTGAAATCATTAAAGAGAATAAAACACACGGACCTTGTTTTTGTGAGCGTTGACTGAAGCGTAGCGGACCGTCCCTCTGAAACCTGCCACAGTCCTCGGCTGAACACAACACGAAGAAAAGTTAGTCAATAAAAACATAAAGTTTGGTCTAATTTACATCCTGTTTACCAAAAATATCTTGTTGCCAGACAACGGATCAGCTAGAGCGGGCTGTGATCGCTGTTCAAGGTTATTACATGTATTCAAAAACAAAAGAAAGTGCGCTCCAACTCCAGTTGGGGAGGGTTTCCACTCCCCTTTAATGCGACGAACAAAACTTAAACTCACGTCTCTGTGTGTACAAACAGCATCATAATTAATACAAACTAATAAAAACATATTTGTATTTATAGAAACGGCTCTGCAGCATCTTTGAATGTATATTTAAATCTAAGTTTATCAAAGCTTCTCCTTCACCTGCTGCTGATTTATCGTTCCCGCTCTCACCGCTCCGTACCGAGCAGCTCATCGGCAAATTAAGCGTTTAAGTGTTGGCAGAGACACCAGAGTACTTATCATATTTCGATATGTCACATTTCTGTTTAGTAGTCCATAATATTCACGCCGCTCTGCGTGCGAAATTTAAAAAGGAGTGGAAATCACGTCCAACCGGCTCAAACCGACTCTGAGATCATCAAGATAAAGCACGTGTTGCTTCTGTCAGCTAATACCATATAATTATTCTTTGACCACGAGAAGAGAACAGAGGAACAATTACACTTATATTATATATATATTTGAACTCCAAAGAGGTCATTGCACTGACTGGAAAACGTGACGTCGCGTTGCGCTGCAGCCGCTGCAGTTGCAGAGCAGACACGAGCTGCATCCTTTAATCTGTTGGATTCATGTTTCTGGTGTCAACAAAGTGAATTAAAACCAAACACACAAAAACAACCAAACAGAAACATAAGCAGAGGGTCACACTGCATCGACGTAGCCTCCAGAAAACACGGGGGGGGTCCATCGTCCATCCAGGGTGATGCTATTCATGTGTGTGTGGTGAGCAGGATGTGATGACATGTTTAGGACATATGGATTTACTGTATGGATGAAATGTTCACTCGACCTGTGAGTCTTGAAGTTATTGGGCCGATCCTCAGTCTGCTTTCATGTCAGACGAATGACTATAAGTTAAAGTTATGTTTACAGTCAGTGTTTCTCACTAAAGTCATTATGTTTATTCTTGACGTCTAACCAACATGTTGAATGTATGAACACGTGACAATGTGTTGATAAAGTCCTATTATTAGCAGCACTTCTTCTTCTCTGATGGTGACTAACGTGTTCTTTCAGGTTATACTTTCGGCGGTCGGCTGGTGATGCGGGCTGTGACTCCTCTGTTGCTACAGAAACCACTCACATCCCTGGGTAACCATGGAGATGATGGAGAAACGGGACGCATGCACGTCAAAATCATAAGTCCAAAGGAACTGTAAGAAAAACAAAAACAACACTGAAACGTAATACGATGAAAATAAAACACAGGACATGAATCATTGATAAAAGAAGTGGTGATCGGTGATCAATAAAGACTGAACATCATGAGGTCAAAGTAAAAGGTTTTCATGACATCACACAATTCTGTCAGAACATAAAATCTTTATTGTACAAAGCATATAAGAGGAAATCACTCACAGTTCTTAAAAGAGGGTTAGGTTTGGAGATTTAAGGTAGTTAATAGTTTTTAAAAAGGTAACAGATCATGTTAAAAACAGAGAAATGTATAAATAAAGGCTCCAACTTTATTCTCTGAATAATCTAAATCTGACACTTCATCTGGAGGAGACAAAAAAACAAACTAAAAGGAAACAGAAAATGAAGGAGAGGAAAGGAAACACGAGGAGGAGATCAATATATCAACTCTTAACAATAAAGCTCTTCTGAGAGAGGGTTAGGTTCTTTTAAGTAAAAGATTATTTTAAATAGAGCTTAGAGAAAAAGAAGCTGTGAATGTAGTAAAGACTATAAATGAAGGTTTGTAGAGAAAACTCTAAATTGTGACTTTAACCTCAGACTATTCTTTTGTCAAATATCTGACATTAATCTCGGAGTTAGAGTCCTAAACTTCATCGGGAGAAGACGAAGAGATTCTGAGAAGAAACTAAAAAGAAACAGAGAGGAAGGTGAATGTGTTCAGATCAACACACTGTGTTCATGTAAGGCCTCGGACTAACAGACATCATTCGTTTTTTGAAAATCCGATTTTCCTGCAGTCTGCATGTCTAAAGACGCCTCAGTGTTTCAGTTGAGGCAGAAGCAGCAGAAGCTGCTCAGGGAGAGAGAGCTGATCCTGGGGCAGCTGGACACACACACACACACACACACACACACACACACACACACACACACAAACGTAACCCCAAACTGCTCCACCATCGATGTGAATGAGAGACGTTGTAAAGGAGTCCCTACAACTGATACTACTCACAGAGAGTAATACTGAATCTTGTGTCCTCCAGAGACAAATAGCTGTCAAATGTCTAAATACCTTTAAAATTAAATATCTTATCATCATTAACAAACACGTTCATCTCATGTTCAGACTCAAACAAATACTGTATCTGACAGCTGGAGGTGATAACGTGCAAATAAATGCAGCTCTGCACCAGTATAAGTGAAGAAGAACACTGCTAGCTACCAAACAGATTTAAAATATCAAAACAAACAAACAAGTAATCAACTGCTGAAAATGTTCCCTTACAAATGAACAATTTCCTCCTGTTTGACCGACAAAAATGAAACAACAGAGCAACATGATGATTCAATATGTTCAGTTTGTGTCACCTGAGGAATTCAATATTCTCTCTCTTTTTGCAATGAGCTTAAACTCCCTGTAAAGCTCTGTAAAGCTGAAGGAAGCTGCAGATTCAGCTGATCATTCTTTGCAGGTTCATCACTATCGGAGACACATTATTATTTCACATATATTATTGTAAAAAAATATTGATTATTGCCGCTGAAGTTTTAAGTCTTCAGGAGGAACCAATGGGCTTAGAGCTGAGAGCCACAGACAGGAAGTCGGACATTGTTCAGAGACGGACCAACGCATTGTTTCAGTCTGCACATGAGATTTGATGAATATAAGAACAATTTAAAATAACACAAGACGTATCCTTAAAATAAATACTACTGCAGTTGCTATATTACAGTGGCAGTATGGCTGATTTCCTGTTGGATCAGAGATGATGTCAGAGAGAGAGAGAGAGAGAGAGAGAGAGAGAGAGAGAGAGACAGACAGACAGAGGGAGAGAGAGAAATGGAGAGAGAAAGAGTACTGCTGAAAGATGAAGGAGGGATGAAATAGATGGAGAGGAAGAGGAGAGGCAGCAGGATGAAGAGTGGGGGAGGGGTAGGACGAGAGAAAGAGAGAGAGAGAGGGGGAGACGATCCTCTCAGATCAGCGGACAGAAGCTGACTCAGCTGTAGAGAGAGAGAGAGAGGGAGAGAGAGAGAGGGAGAGAGAGAGAGAGGGAGCCTGAGGTCGCTCGCCCACTGACGCACGATGGAGCATCAAATATTCATCTCACTGCTGCAACAGAAGCAACACAACACCGCAGGAAGACGAGGAGGAAGAGGAGAAGCAGAGGAGAGGAGAGAAAGAAAGTGAGGAGGAGAGGAGAAGCAGAGGAGAGGAAAAGTAACAAGAGTGAAACAAGAAAGGAGGTGAGGAATGGGAGGAGGAGGAGGAGGAGGAAGAGGAATGAGACAAGGAAGAGGAGAGGGAAAGGAAGAAACAAGAATGGAAGTGAGGAGGAAGAGAGAAGAGTTGAGATGGAAGCGAAAGAGAGAAGAAGGAAACAAGAAAAGTAGTGAGAAGGAGGAGGAATGGAATGAGGAGGAGGAGGAGGAGGAGGATAGAAGGGGATTAGGAAGTTGACAGTAACCGGCTCATGTAGTCGCTGATCTAAAAATATCACAGAGTTCAGTCTGATAGAGAGACGGCATAAAGGAATGAGAGAAGAAGAAGAAGATGAAGAAGAAGCAAACAGCAACAGTGAAAACCAGCAGACCTGATTACTGACTGACGACCAATCAAAACATCCAGAGGTATTTTAGACTTTTCACAATAAAAGCCTTTTCCATTCAAACATGGACAAAATCCCCCCATGCAGCATCAGACAACTGCTGTTCTTATATCATCTTGATTAATGATATCTAATAAGTCCTTATTGATCACAGTGTATCACTGATACACACACACACACACACACACACACACACACACAAGACATTAGGCGTCTAACAGACAACGCAGACAAACAGTCTACAGTGAGCTATTAAACTAATGTGCTGCAATGCAGCAAACACACCCTGTCTGCAGTTTAAGCTTTTTATAATTCAGTTTATTTTTTCAAGCAGCTCAAAGGAAAGTGAAAATATAGTTTGTGTTCAGTATGGAAGAGCAGTCCTGCTAAAAAACAAACAAAGAATGAAGATGAAAATAAAATACATAAAAATTCACAAATCTAATGACCAGAAAAGAATAAAATGATTTTAAAGAGTATGACTCAGTCAAATCTTTGTCTGAATATTTAATGATGAGAGATGAGATGTCAATCATATGCTTAACTCTCCTTTAAATAATACTAATAATTGAGAATGTTTTGTTTCTAATATTTATCTTTTATACCAGAACATAGAATGTTGATGTCGTTCATAACTGTTATTTAAAATGTCAGAATGATGAGCTAACAGGGACTTACAAAGCCCAAATGATGTGTTACAAAGACATTATTAAGTCTGAAAATCAAACATTGTAAATCACAGTTATAAGATACTCACGACTTAATATTTATGATTTCTAAATGTTCATCTGTTTATTTTGGCGGCTGGACGGGTCTTCCATACAAACAGCGAGTTAAAGTCTGTAAATACTTCCTGATGTGATGAAGAATTAACTGTTAGTAAAATGCTACTGTCAGCACGGACGTTGTCGATAAGGTTTCTTACCGGTCGGACCTCTCCGGTGGTGTTGGTGTACTGCCGCGCCAGACCAAAGTCTAGCATGTAGCACTTCCTGTAGGTGGAGGGAAGCCGGCCCATCGCAAAGTTCGACTGCAGGAACGAAACAAGACAGAAACTGTGAGAAATGTCGTTCATACTGGACATTAACAGAGATCTTCATGATGAGGTTTCAATGGAAGTCATGGAGGACAAAACCAAAGGTCTATGTGAAGTGAATATGAGGCTTCGACAGTCTGAGTCAATAAAAAATCTGCATTTTTATGCATGCCCAAGGACATGTCGTGGTTGCGGTGACTCAACACTTTCTCTTCAGACCTTTAAATGCCTGTTTTATACTGCCATTGTCTGCCTGCTGACTCTTCATTCACTACTCTTACCCAGACCTCCCACCTGCTTCCCTGCGCCCACAAGAGGGGGCTAACAGTTTGCGGTGTGTTTGGCTAACAGCTAACAGCTATGGCAGCTACCAGTAAACACACTGCTTTACCTCTCCAACATTCAGCCGCTACTATGCGGACAGCTTGGTGAGAATTTTTGTTTTTGGCAAGATTGTATGAAGTGTCTTCTACGACGACTTTGAGCCGATCGTCTGCATTCATCGCCGCTTGTTTTTGAGTTTGAATGAAGTGTGTTTTTCGGCGCCTCATTGGTGTCTGGAAGATGGTTTTGAGTTTTATTTTGTTCCTGTCGAGTTTAAATTCAGTGTGTTTCGATGCTCAGCGAGGTGAAATTACTGTTGTGGTCTGGAGTCTGGTGGCTTCGAGGAGAGCATATTACTGCGGAGTCATTTGTCCCGGGATGAATGTCGATTGTTTGCTCTCTCACTGAAGACACAAGCCAGATGTTAGTGGGTGTTGGTTTTGTGTCCAGTGGAAAAGGGGCTTAACCATTTTTTCATCTCCTTTCCTTTAGTTCCTTTGTTCTTTTTAACTCTGTGATGAACACGAAACAACGAGACTCTGAGATGAAGAATATTGTGAGACAGTGAAGTGAATCTGAAGTATAAAATGTGAAACGGTGTGGAACTAAATTTGGATTTGGATTTGATGAAAACCAGACGCAGACCGGACTGGATCACATTAATAACCATGATGACGGTGACCAGACGGTCTGCAGGCTTTCCTTCCTCACTATGACCTTCCTCATCCACCCCCCTCATCACTGTCCTCCAGCTTTTGTTCCAGCTCTGCTTATTAATATGTAAATATATTCAGCATGAACATCCTTTTTCATTTTTACTGTTTTTCTTCTTGTTCCACAATATGAAAATAATACTTTATTGTTACTTTGTTTCTCTGGGTTTGGTTCTATCATTTATAACTTAATGACAGATATTATAAATGCATTTTTGATGCATTAAAATAGCAATAAATCAGTTTTTGACACAGTTAAAACTCTATCCAGTTAAATAAGCTCACAGATTTAACAGCCAATCGGCTCCTCAGATCAAGTACAAAACATGGGCTTCGAATCGACTCCCTCGCTGACACTACATGTGAAACCACAGAAGAAGACAGCAACGTTCCTCTGTAAAGGACCTTTGATGAAAAGAGTACTGGGAGAACTGGTTTCCATCGTACCGGTTTGATGTCTCTGTGCAGGAAGCCCACCGAGTGGATGGCTTCGATGGACTCCAGGATCTGCTTCCCGAGCCGCAAGGTGGTGCTCAAGGTGAAGGTCCCTCTGGGCTGACTCCTCCTCAGGTCGGCCAGGTTACGCCCCTGCAACAATATGGAGACGGTGTGAAGTCTGTATTTATGTCCTTCACAATAAAAGCCTTAACAGGCCCATGTAGCTTTCATTGCGTAGACGGACTCACCTGAAGCTGCATGACCACGTAGTTGAATTTGTCATTTCTCCCACAGCCAATAAACTTACAGACGTGGTTTTTACCTGGAAGGGAAAAGAACAGAGTAAATCACACTGTAAAAGATTACAATGCAACACAACTGACACACTGTAAAATGTTCTAATGCAACACAACAACTGACACTGTAAAAGAGTACAATGCAACTTAACATTTCTAGTGTCTGCCTTTAGAAACATTTCAGAATGAACGTCCTACAAAACTGATTCAATTAAGAAACTCATTAGCATACTACCCAGCATGCACTAGGTTTAGATTCAATATCTGCAGACAGCTGTCAGTTTCTAGTTCAAAATCAGTTACATGACTCATAGAATCTTGACGCCGGTAACAACTGCTTATGAAACCAACAGCAGTGTTTTAATCTGCTGGCTCAACACTGTGGCTCACATTGAAATATCTTAACAGCTGTTCCACACATTTTCTATGACCTTTGGTTCAGAAAATGAATCCTAAAGATTTTGGTCATTCTACCAAAATCTGCCATCAGCAGGTCAAAATGTGCTGCAGCTTCTCCAACGGATTATATTAGTCTGTGAAGGTCATGCGTACAGACAGGTGAACTCTGCTGTCACAGTGAAACTGGCCTAGCTGATTTAAATGGAGTACAAGTTATTGTTTAAGCACTATTTAAGTTGTGCCGCCTAACTCATGAGAAGAGAGCCAAAGGTTTAAGGTGTCTCACCCTGCAGCTTCTTCAGCACAGCCACCTCCATCTTCAGCACCTGTTTGGGCTGCTGGGCCGACTCCACCTTCAGCGCCACGTTCTCCCGCGTCAGCAGGTCCAAGGCCTCGTAGATCTCCCCGAACCCGCCTCCACCGATCTTCTTCAGCTGGGACAAAGAACGCAGGACAGACTCTGGATCGGTTTCGGTCTGATGATCTCAGTGTTACAGCATTACAACTGGGGCTACAAGAGTTTCATCATGAATGAAACAGAAAGTAAGTCTTCTGGTTTCAGTGTCAAACAAAAATACATACTTTAGCTTTTTCATTGAAAACTGTTAGTTTTCATCCCTCCTTTATTCGTTCTCCTTGTTTCTCCCAATCTCTCGTCTTCCTATCTTTCTATTTCATCCCATTGTTTTCATCTTCTTTTCATTCATTCGTCCCTTCTTCAATATTTTGTTTCTCTATTCGTTTTTTAGCCCCTTAATCGTCTTTTTCTTTACTTTTTTTCGTCAACTCTTGTTCCTACTTTCTCAGCTGCAGGATTGATTCCACAAAGTGAGAGAGAAAACACACTGATAACAAAAGCATTCATTGAAAAAAAACAATTAATTAAAATCAACCCAGAATACAACAGGAAACATCTCTTCTCCCCGTTAATCCTTCTATCTTCCCTTATTTCTTTCCTTCAGGTTTTCTTTTCTCCTTTCTCCAATCGTTTGGCCTTTATTCTTATAATTCCCCTCTTTCTTTCCTTCCCATCTTCTGCTATTGTTTCCTCCTTTCTTCCCTCATTTCAATCTTTCCTTCTCTTCAGGCCTTCCTTTCCTCCTTTTACTACCTTTCTTTCTTGATTCACCCTTGTATCCCCTCTTCCCCTTTTCACTTCTGTTTGTCCTTAGTTTGTCAGTTTTTCCCTTCTTTTTTGTTCCTTTTTTCATTACATATATATGTGTATATATATATATATACGCATATATATATATATATATATATGCGTATATATATGCGTGTTGAACCTAGCCAGTTCAGTGGTTCTGCAGTAAATTGATCGTTGAAGTGCAAACAGCCTGCAGGCTCCGCGCTGCGATCTGATTGGCTGAGACAGGAGCTGCATTATATAACTTCATATTTCAGAAACCAAAGGGACCTCAAAGGATCACATCAGTGTTTCTTTTTATTTTTGTATATGAATTACATGTATTTATATGCATAAGCCCTTTAACTGAAGCTCACATGCATTTTACATGACTAGTTTTGTTTTCTTATTTGACAAAAACCATAAAGTTAAATGTGGACTGGGATGATTCTTCTATTCTAGTCTGACGATGTGGAAACTCTCTGAAGTAAAAGGTATTAAACGTGTGATTGATGAGTTGAAACTGTGAATGTCTCGTCTCAGACTAACAGCAGCAGTTTGACCCAGAAAATATAATAAAACATGAAATAAAATCACTGACGGTTTTCTTCTTAATGGAACATTTTGACATTTTCTGTGTTTCTGTCGTTTAGATTCTAAACATATTTAGTTCCTGACTCACCACTTTCCATCGGTCTTTGACCATGCAGTTTGGCGGCAGGATGTCGGCCTGCTCGGACGTCCCGTTCATGTTGGCGTTGTCCTGGAGGCCGGGGACTAGGCACTGCATCTGCCAGCCAGACAGAACACGAGCAGCTCCCAGCTTAAAAGAGCCATTTATCTGTGAGGGGGGATGAAGGGAGGTGGTGGGGGGAGAAAGGCAGAACAGTCAGTAAATTAAACACATCATCTCGGTACTGGGAGGCTCCCAGTGTAACCACAGCCCTGTGCTGGGACAGTCACAGCAGTCCAGTATAACAACAGGCATTAGAGATGGCTGGCTGCCATTAGAAGCCATTCTTCAGCTGGATCAGGCTACAGGCCGGTGGGGGGAGGGGGGCGGAGGGGTTGGGGTTGGGGTTGGGGGTGTGATGGTATTTGCAGTAACTGGAGCAAATATCATGTGTGCAGAGGAAGAAGCCGGACACTCTGCTCTCATCCTGACTGCTGCGACGGCCCGACGGCCATGGACTCCACCGAATCATCAGAGATCACAACGGGCCATCTGAACTGACAATCAGCATGGCACTGGAACAAGTCCCAACATGATCCACCTGAACTACACGGCACGTACGACATGTTAGGAAACTCTCGCCTTTCCTAAATATGAAGTTCCAGCAAGCAGCCAGCAGCCCGTTAGCTTAGCTTAGCATAAAGACTGGAAACAGGGGGAAACAGCTAGCCTGGCTCTGTCCGACGGTAACAAAATCCAGTTACCAGTCAACTAGGTCAGACAGGAATTCACTAAACCCCCAGTAAAACCACAACATGTTGTTTTCACACTTCTGTTTTTTAAAGATTAAACAAACGAGATAGAACACTTTCATCGTGGCGCTTCAGAGCAGCTGGTAGGTGGATTTTGTACATTTTGGACAGAACCAGGCTAACTGACCCCCCACTGTTTCCAGTCTTTATGCTAAGCTAAGCTAACCAGCTGCTGGCTGCAGCTTCATATGTAGCGTAGAGACATGAGAGTATCAATCTGAACATCTACCTCTCAGAGAAAAAGAGAAGATTTCACTAAATGTGGAACTATTCCTTTAAAAATACAGCTCAGAGGGAAAAAATATAAATAAAGAATTACTGGTTGTGATAAGGGCTGAACTGTTGTGTTTTTCTGAGTCATTTCCAAATAATTTCTTAGGACGGGTTTAACAGAAAACAGCACATTTTCTAAAGATACCCAGCCTTCCCAGTGAAAGCAAATATAAGTACTGCTGCTGTGTCGTCTTCATCTTCATGGGAGCGCCACATTCATTTTGAAATGCAGTGACAAAGAAGTTGTTTGGTAAAGGGGTTTATTTTGTCTAAGAAGCTAATAATGATGTTGAACTTGGCAGGCAGTGAACATTCCCAAGTCGAGTCTCGCTCCCAACAAGCGCCGTTAAGACTAAGCCGGATGAGTTTAAGTCGAAGGTTAGAAACACTTCTGAGATTTTGAGTTGGAGGAGCTTGTTGGAGATCAAACGGCCTGGGAGTGAGCTCTGCCTGAGAAGACGACTACAGGGGAAAGAAAGCCCCATAGGGCTTTACATATGTGGGTCGAGGTTTGATGCTGGCAGACCTGAGCGGTTATAGTGCTGTAATCTTGAATATTGTATGCAGTGAAGGTGTTAAAATGTCTTTTTTGACCACTTTTTTTGGGGGTCATTGGCAAATAATAAAGACTTTGATTAAAACTGAGCTAATTATTGCACAGCTGGAGCTGATGAGTCTGAAGTAGACGACCATAAACCCTGTTCCTTCACACCGAATAATGGGTTAGCAGTAGAGAATGAGGTGGCCCTGTTCATCAGCATCTTACTGAGCATCCCTCTCACAGCTGCATTCACCTGTGAGCCACCTGTCTGTCCCTTCAGTGCTCTGCAGGTATAGTCGACCCGAGCTGAACTGTTCGACGCTGCCGCTCTGATGCAACATGTCTGCCATGAATGGTCATCGGCTTTTTTTTCGGTGGACTCGTGGGGAAAAATTTGAAGTTCAAAGTGATGCATGTCAGTCCCCAAACCATGCTGTTCTTGCATGCAAATGCCACGGGCCGTCATCAGTGCATGCAGAGCTCAGGCGGACTGCAGATATAATGGAGAGTGTCCGCTGTGTTTCCAGTCAGACCAGCTCTGACAAGAGGACTGGACGGACTGGGAAGGAGGGGAGGAGGCTTCTCTGCACCTGCAGTGATACAGCTGTGTTACACAGCAGCAGCAGAAGCAGCACCATCAATATCATCATCAGCTGACCAGCGACCAGCAGCTGGGAGTCACTGTAACACTGGAGATGTAGTGAAACCTGCTGCAGGCCTCAACACACTGCTGAGCCGCCAATCACTGCAGAGGGCGGGACCACAGAGATTCTCTGAATTCACTGCAACCGGCCAATCAGAACTGATACAACAAAGTGATATAGTAGTATAATGTATCGCTGTATACTTAACATAGAATACATTGGTATAGTATCATATTGTATGACAAAGGTTAGCAATGTATACTATAGCTATATAGAACAGTATAGTACGACGTAAGATGGTATTTGTACACTAGTATGGTAGTAAAGCATAATAAAAGTTATTATGTTATTATCAAATATAAAGTATGCTGTTGTATTGTAAAGGTTTGTATAGTATTACATCATATATTACAATATAGTGCAGTTGTAGTCTAGTATAGTATTTGTATACGGTAGCGTAGAAAAATAGGTTTGCATGTATAATATTGTATAGATCGTATTTTTATATTGTGTAATAGTCAAATTATTATATTATTACACTGTAATATATATATCTGCATTTCATCATATCTTATAGTATTTGTAAATATAGTATACTGTATGTATATTATTATCAAAACCATAGTTATATATTCTAAATTCTATATAGTACAATATGTACTCTACTATAGTACTGACTGACCACAACAGCGTAGTTTAATATTTAATTTAACTTAATTGAGCAGTATTGCATTATGCTGCATCTCACTGTTTTGTATCATCTCCTATTTTAAGATATATTGACATACAGTGGAGTATTGTGGCGTTTATTAACAGAGTATGGAGTATACATATGTAGTATCACAGAGTATTGACAAAGAATCAGTGTGAACCAGAGAAACTCTGAGGTCCAGCAGCGTCTCAGCAGCAGATCAGAGTGAAACATCCTGACAGACACATTCTCAACCTTCAAACCTCAGTTTGCTCTTCTTCTTCTTCTTGTTCTTCTTCATCATCTCGTCTTCACTTACAAATCTACTAGTCTGTTACTGGCATGGGGGGAGGGGGGAGGGGGTGCTCTGCCAGAAGCCGGGTTTGCATCATTCCAGTTTTGATCTGATGAAGTCAGTCAAAGCTCACCATAGTTCTGAGCTCCCGGAAAACCTGACGGCTTACAACAAATCCTGAGCGGGACAAAACCCTTCCTGTTCCTGTGTTAGCCTACAAGCCAAAACAGAGGGCACAGTTAAACCAGGAGAAGAGGAGGAGGAAGAGGACGGCTGACCGCTGCAGCCGTCCGACCTGCACACACAGGCCCAAACAGTGACATCACGGGGGAGGCATGGAGGGACAGGCCTTCAGGTTAAAGAACAACAGCTTCAGATCCTCAAACAGCAAATATCATCGAACCTCAACGGTGTTCATTGAGCTTCACCACATGAAGCCACATTCACCAAAACACCGTTAGTTCACACGACCCTTTCCTCGAGCCTGAGGACAAACGTCACGGTGTGGTTTGTTTTGTGGTGTGGAAAAATATATGTATTTATAACAACAAATGATGTTTTCTTTTCTTGCTAATCTTTGTGAAATACACAAACGCACACATCTTCAGGCTTCTGTCACGAGACATATATGATGTGAACCAGTTCATCTGAACTGAACATAGACCAGACCGGCATCACGTCATCAAGCATCAATCGACAAACCCTTTTGGGGAAAATAATTGAGCTGTTAAATCAGGAGAGAAACAGGAAATGGCTGAAAAGCCGTTGTGTAGCGGGTTGAGCAACATAAACAGAAGAAACCAGATCTGATATGTGACATCAGACCGTCGTCTCCAACTAACTTTCAGCCTTGATTAAACAGTTGGATGTAGGTTGTTTGTTTTTCAGTAAACCCTTAGACAATACACGATGATGCAATCAAATATGTTTGGATGCCTGGATTAGCAATATACGGCCACTGACTTGGGTCATTGATACAAATAAAGACGATAAAGCGGAGTATGCTTTAGGGCGGGGCTACCTTGTGATTGACAGGTTGCTACCACGGCGTTGTCCGTGTTTTCGTCTTACAAATGTAACCTTTTCAGAGTTAGCTCATGGAAGTTAATTGTAACATTTTCGTCGCCTAAAAATGTCTTATTCAGCGTTCAGTTATACTTAGCTCCGCCCTCTCATGTCACTTCTGGTACCGAAAAAAAATAAACAAGATAGCGAACGCTGATAATGCTTTGAAAGGCTTCAAAACCTCCAGGTCTAAAAAGTGAAGCCGATGCGGAAGTGTCTTAAAACTTGCATTATCTCTACTGACCAGCAGGGGGCGACTCCTCTGGTTGCAAAAAAGTCAGATTGTATAGAAGTCTATGAGAAAATGACTCTACTTCTCTCTTGATTTATTCCCTCAGTAAACATTGTGAACATGAGTTTATGGTCTCAATCTCTATTTTAAAGTATTTTCAATACAGCATGATGTTCATTTAGTAAATGATGCTCCATTTAGAGTCAAACAGACCATAAAGCAGGGTATGCTTTAGGGCGGGGCTAGTCTCTAAGGCGTCCCTCTTCTGCAGTCTATATGTGATCAACCTCAGCATTTTGCTAAGTGCCCGTATGTGCCGGTCTGCTCTATCTATCTATCTAAGTTTTGCTGCTTTGTTTCTTCGAATGGTTTAATAATGAACTATGAGCTAACAGCTAACACACTATTCAGTCACGATATCTCTCTGAGCTTCTTATTAGACTCTCATGAGCCGTTTACGTCCTCTGACGTGCTGTTCACATCATTTTATCTGTCGTGTTAGCTCGGCCGCTAACAGGACAAGCTCTATCAGTACGACGTCCTCCAGGCTGCTGACTTTGTGCACACCAGTGTAGACTGAAAGTGTTTTGGTGAATCTGACATCAGATGGAACAATAGAGAGAACAATAAACACAGAACAGTTGCATATTGCTCAGACACACCTGCAGTTATAAACCAACTCTAAAAAAATATGTCAAAATATGTAAAACTCTGCCATAATATTACAAAAAAAAGTAGACATTGTATTTTCACCGCTTTTCTTTAAATACTTTAAATTATTTTAATTGAATTATTTGAGTGGAATTCAAGCAAGATATTAGTGAGAAACCGTTTGTGCCACAATCCCAAAACCAAAGAATGTGTTAAATTAATAAAAAAATGTAAATCTTAAAACAATAACTGTTAATACATTTAAAAAAAAAAACAATTGTTAATACATTTTTTAAAAAAAACTGTCAACAAATAAAACAATTGTGTGAAGAATAAATTACATCAGAGGGATTTAAATTAAGCTCTACATTTCCAGGAACTGATTGTTCTTTTATTGTTTGATGGTTTTTAGTTTGTGAATATATATTTATCAGAACATCTGTTATTTTCATTCATCAAATGTAATTGTTTTTTTGTCATTAGATCAAATGATGTCAAAATTGGATTTTGAAAGTTACCAAATCTGCATATTTAACCTTTGTTACATCATATTATTGCTGTTCTCTGGTAAAAAGAAGAATATATATTTACTGATGTAATAATGACAATAATGTGTCAGAGACTAACTTCGGCTCTGGTCCAGGTTTACTTTACTCCCCCCCCCCTCCTCCCCTTCTCTCTCTGCATCACCCATGTTGAATCCTTCCTCTCTGCAGTGCACAGTCATGATGCTCTGTGCGCATGCGCACCATCACATCCTGCTGATCAATAAATCTGGCCCGGACTAACCCAAGTTATGAATTAAGAGATCAGTACAGAGACACAACCCGGATCAGTCCGAGTCCAAAAATTATCATCAGGCCACATATCAAACGTTTCTGATACGGATCATTAAATTCACTTCCGTTAACGCATCACTGCGGGACACACACACACACACGCACACGCACGCACACACTGATCTCTGTGGTCCGGGCTAAACCTAGTCCGGATCAGGCCTACCTGGCGCACCGTCCGCTCCTTTTCCGCCTTTTGGGAATCTTCATCTGGGATTTTATTTCGGCACAAAACGTCCTGGTCCAGAAAACCCACCGTTCCTCTAAAGGGGGGCCGGGGTTTGGGCCTCAGTCTCCCGCAGGACTAAACCACCATTTATTTCTCCTCTAACAGTCCCCGATATCAAACCAGAACACAGACCGGCCGTGCGATGCAGAGCAGACTCGCTGCTGCAGGACCGGGACGCACCGAGTCCACAAAGACACAAGAACAGATTTTGTGTCCCCAGGAGCGCTCATTAAAACCTGCTGTCCGGGTCCCGGTCCTCCTCCGGTACTCCGCTGCTGCAGATGGAGGAGGAGGAGGAGGAGGAGGAGGATGATGCGGACTGATCTTCCCTTCTGCAGGACCAGATCCGAGAGTCAAATCCGGGACAAAACCAGATCCAGAACCCCGTCTGAGGCTGACCCGGGCCGGCTGTCTGTCTGTCAGTCAGAGGCGGTCTGTGGGTGTCAGGTTCTCCGACTCCAGCCTGTTTGTCCGCACTGCAGCTCCGCATCCACCAGCGTCAAACCGGCGTCACCGCACACAACCACAACATCCGGTCACAGCTTTCAAAATAAAACGCCCTATGATGAACGCGTCATCACCTCTTTTTAGTGTATTTATTTGTTTCCCTATTGTTGTCAAATATTAGTTAATATTATCATTTTTTGTATTATTAATTATATATTCACTTTGTATCAACCTGTATAGTGTCATTTAAAAGTATATATACAAAGAGTTATTAATATGAACATCTTTTAAGAACATCTGAATCCAAATATATTTTTTTTTTTGTTTGGTTCATAACTTTACTGATGAAATTTAAATTTTCAGTCTTTTATCACAACAACTGAAGATTTAATACATTATATTTACTGAACATATTGGATCTGATTTAATACATTTCGGGGTTGCAACTTATTTTTTATCATCAGTTAATCTGCCAATTGTTTTTTCAATAAATTAGTTAGTTATTTTGTTTATAAAATTTCAGAACATAGTGAAAAATGTCTTCAGGTGTCTCGCTCTTTCCATGCAGGTGATAACAATCCGATAATATGCAGATATTAAGACACTCTGAAAGGGGCCATTCTGCATAATGAGGACTTTTACTCTTTAATAACTGGAGCAAAGTTCCACAGAGAGATGCTGTGCACTAACCTAAAATCCCAGGCGCGCTTCTGAACCCTGATTTTGAATCTCGCATCAATAATCTCACTTAAACAGACTTTTATCACATTATAAATATTGCTAAAGTGCAACCTCTCCCAGGCAGTCACTGAGAGACTTATGCATGCTTTTATCACTATAGGCTTGATTATTGCAATGCTCTCCTCTTTGGTCGACCAAAGAAAAGCTATAAATAAGCTGGAGATCAGTCACAGTGCAGCAGCACGTGTACTGACCAACACCATCACCTGTCCTCAAGTCCCTTCACTGCTTATCTGTCATTTGTAGAAAACACTTTAAGGTAATTTTCACTCACTTAAGGCCTGAATACTTATCAGACAAGTTCTTAATGTATGCTCCCCACACTGGTATTGCAGTTGTTCCCATAAAGAACTATGGAGGCAGAATTAGTGTCTATGATGCATGCTTGTACAACCAACAGGCTCGGCTACTGCAACGCTCTAGTTTCTGGTCTGCCAAAGAATACAGTAAGCCAGCTTCAATTAGCTCAAAACATTCAGCTCTCTCTACACTGGTTACCTGTTTTTCCAGTTGATTGTAAACTTATTTTATTAGTTTATAGGTACGACATGGCACCAGACTACCTCTCAGGAATGCTTTCAGTTTATGAACCATGAGGCCCTCCGATCCTCTGGTCCTCTGCTCTTAGCTGTTACTCTCCAGGCCGTTGGATCTGTGAGCCGCTGAAAATATTGATATTTTTAAACAGGAACTAAAAACCCATCGATTCAGTCGGGCTTTTTTGTAGTGTTTTTTTTTCATTTTATGGTCTTTATTGTCATTGCTTATTATTATGTCCTATTTCATACAGTGTCTCATGTGTTTTAATGCTATGGTTTACCATGATACATTTATTCAGTATTTATTTCTTCTAAGCATTCTCTTAATCTTGATCCATTTTATTTTATAACCCGAATGTAAACAAATCACCTGCACTCACGTTTGTATGTATCGCATTCTATATTTTATTTAATAGTAGAGCGTTGTATTTATTTTTAGAAATTTAAAAAACCCCAGTGTAAACAAGTGTTTTTTTATATATTTGATTCTACATTTTATTTTGTATTGTAGTATTGCAGTATTGTAGTATTGTATATGTGGTGTACCTATTGTTTCCGTCTTTACAGTAACGTTGTTTTATTAATCATGTGAGGGAGGCAGGAGGCGCTGTTCAGTCCCACCCTGTAACCAGCACCTGAACGCCTCATCCTCCCCTTCATTTACCGTCGGGCCTTTTCTACTGTTGACACACCAACACACCGACGGGAGGCTTCTATTCTCAATAGAAAACAACAAATCTGATCGATTGTTCTCTGTGGAGATTCTATTGATCCGACATCGTGCCTGTGGCCTCGCACACACCGAGACACACACACACACACACACACACACACACACACACACACACACACACACACACACACTCTCTTCATCGCTTTGGTTTCCTGTTCGATGTTCGCTGCGATCACTTGATTCGATCAGTTTCTAGCGTTTGTTTGTTGTTTTCTTACCTGAATGTTGTTTTCTGTCCGGAGCCGAGCAGGATCCTCCTCCTCCACTCCCTCTGCTCCATCTCTACAGCATCAGCACCACTCTGAAACACACACACACACACACCTACACACACTTCCTCGCTGTTTCCACGTTAAAGCTGCAGCCCCACAGCGCGCCCTGCTGGCACGGAGCCTGTTGAAACAAGTATTCATGTAGTTAAAGCATCAGCAGTAAAAGTATACAATTATTATCCGCTTCAGGTAGTTACAGTATCAGCAGTAAATGAACACATGTATTATTAGCTTCATGTAGCTAAAGTATCAGTAGGACAAGTACACAAGTATTCTCGGCTTCACATAGTTAAAGAATTAGTACGACAACTATTATTAGCTCTATGCAGTGAAAGTATCAGTAGTAAAAGTACACCAGTATCTTCAGCTTCATCCAGTTAAAGTATCAGTAGTAAAAGTACATGGGTATTATTAGCTTCTTGAAGTTAAAGTTTTGCAGTGAAAGTACTGAGAGACAGAAGTGCAGTGATTTTATAGAAGAAAGTTGTATTTTTAAAAGCAGCAAACATTCAGATTAATGTAAAGCAGTAGAAGTATGAAGTAGCATCACACGGAAATACTACAAGTACTTCTAAACTGTGCTTACATACAGTACTTCAGTAAATGTACTCTCCATTTCTGCTGCTTTGATTGTAATGAGCGCAGACTCCTCATATCATTAAGAAAACAATCTCAACTCCACTTACTCGCTTGTTCTGGAGCTTTTGACCAAATCACACGGTCTTCATCAGCCGAGTTTGCTCCGGTAGGACTCGTCATCCACAGTGAGTTAAATCGCTGAACCACACTTATCAATATCAGATATATATTACAGTTTTACAGCCACATACAAATATCTGGCTCCCTTTATATATTTTCCTTTCATAAAAATCCAGATTTCCATTTTCACAGCTTTATTCTGACTCAGCAGATTAATGATGCAATTAAATATAATACACATTTTATGACTTTTTTGTGTCTTACTTCTCAATTAGAAATGACTTTAAATGTATTTTAATTCGATCACATGGTCTTTTGAGGACTTCTTCCTGAATAAAAACTTATTTATATTAATTTGTAAGTTTCTTTAAGATCTTTATGCTTTTATTTGATTTTTACAGATTCCACTGTTATAACAATAAAATATCATGACCCTAAAGTGTTAGAAACATTACTGAATTTCAATGGAAGGAAGAGTTAATAAGTCATATTAAACCTTAATTTTTGGCAGATATTGTCTTTTTATTAGTAAAATATTAATGACATTTCAAATTCACACACATTCCCACTGTCCCTCTTTAGTCTCCTCACTAACAAAGGAAACATTTAAAGTGAGAATCTTACCTTTAGTTTATTCATTTCAAAATTTTTTCCTGATATCTCACTTTCTGCTGCATCTGTGAAACAGACTTGTTTAGTTTTTTTTTTTGTGTTTCTGCCACAAAGAGGTCAGAAATAAATAAAACAAACAGTTTAAATACTCTGTGTGTTTCTACACAGAGCTACAGGAAAGATATATAAAAATATAACAATGGATAAACATCAGATTTAACATTTAGTATAAAACGGTAAATACATGATATAACCTGGTTCCCTTCATATATATTTATACATTAATGTCTACGCAGAGCTGAACCCCGGGTTTGCAAAGTTCCCGTTGGCCTCATCGTCGTTCTCAGCGAAGTCTTCGGGGTCGAGGTCGGCCTCGAACATCCGCTGCAGCAAAGCGTCCACCGTCCGATATCCTGACAGGAAACAACCAGTGATATCATCATCATCATCATCATCATCAATAATAATCAACAGATCAGGAGCAGAGCACATTGGATTTCTGTCTCTGAACTAAAATTTTGAAATCCCAGAAGACACAAAAGCTATTTTATTTTGTTAAACTTAACTGAACAGAAAATTTCAAAATGTGATATCTTTATGAATTTTTTTTATTAATTATTTGGGGGGGGAAACAAATCTTAATTAATTTGTATTGCTGTTTTTCATAGCTTCATAAAAAGGTTTCTGTGATCTGCAGGTGAAAAGACTTCTTCGTTAAAACTGGACTAAATGTCTAAAACACAAGTTTTACATTTTGATTTCAAAGGCTACTCAATGAGCACTTAGCTAAAAGGTTCTACAGGATTTCTTGGCGTTCATACCACGTTTCACACCAAATGATATCAGTAAAATGAAACGGCGAACACATTGAACACACCTGGTGAGCAAAATAAAGCAATTCCATTGAAGGTGGTCTGATTTTTATCAGACCACCTTCACTTTTTTTGTCCAAAAAAAATAAAAATAAAGAGTTGTCAAAGAGTAAAAGCTGCTCTCAGAGTTTTTGCTCTTCTGGTTCTTTGATCTACAGGTCCCACAGAGTCTGCCCTTTCAAAATAAAAGCATCCATTTGCTGTGACCCTGATGGTCTGACTGTTTCTTACTTTTTGAAGCGATTTTAAACATCAGGCCGGGTTTGTTGTTTGCCGATTGGCCGGTTCCCTGGTCGTTGTCCATGGTTTCCATGGCGTTCACCAAGTTATCCTCCAACTTCTCCCTGGTGCACAAAACAACACGGATAAAACAGCTGAATAACCAAACTTTTTGGGGTTTTATTTTACGGGATTTTCCTCTTGTCGTTGCTTCGTCCTTGTGGATTATTGAACCAGTTCACCTTTAAAAATGGAAAATATACGACAAACATTCCTGTAACAAGGGATCACAAGCTAAAAACGTTGGGAACCATTTCATTAAATGTTAAATGTACATTCCAGACTATAAAAGCGATTCAGACTCTTAACAAATAAAGTGCTTTAAAAACATACCAGGGATTTTCTTAGCCAGTTCATCTGGTTTACTTTCCATAATCATTTTTTTTTTTCTAATCATTCGTTCATTAGCATCAATGTCTTAAAAATATAATTTAATCCATCTCGAGTCATCTCAGGATTTCATATTTGAGAGTCTGATTGTAAAGTTTTGAAAACACGGAGTAAAAAAAAACACAAATACTGTGTTTTAGTACATGTTGGAAATCCTAAAGTGGTACGGTCCTTAATACCCGTCCGCTAAATATAACGTCCGTGCTGTTGCCGATCATTCCTGGAGTATAGTGAGTGACAGGTCCTGGTTGCCTTTGTAACGTACTGTGCCACAGCCAGCTCCAGCTCCTCAATCTTCCTCTCCAGAGACGTCTGCAGGTCGCTCTTATCCACCGAATACTCCACGAAGAACGCCTCGAGGACGAACGCCACGAAGATACTGAAAAGCAGGAAGTGATGCGTCGTCAGCCCCAGACAATATTTTGTTTATGTTACGGCAAATTGCGGGGATTAAATGGATGCTGAATAAGCAGTTCCTGACTGCAGATGTACCCATGGACGTACAGACTGGAATACTTTGATACTGAAGAAAACTTCTCAGGCAACTTCTGCAGTGATAAGGAGTGCCTTTTTCTCAGTGGATTAATGGGCACCTCTTGGTGAAAAACAGTAGAGATAATGATATAATGTAAAGTATGTAAATCAAGCTCCTCCTTAGTCTTACTTGATGATGACGATGACGACCATGATGTGGAAGAGGATGAAGAAGAGCCTGGCTGAGATGTGGGTGACGGCGGCGAAGCCGCTGCTGAGCAGTGGAGTCACGTTAAGGAATCAGAGAGTTTAACATTTGAATCAATCGGAGTAAAGAAATGATTCCTAAACATCATAATAATATCCGGGAGAACGGTTTACTCCACTACATCTCATAGGACAATATAACTACATATATTTGATAACTTTAGTTACTTTGCAGATTCAGATTAATAATACAAAAAATACAGATAAAAGATAAATGAGCTCCACCTTTACCAACTGCAACATCAAAGTGATGAACACATTAATGCATCAATTCTTATAATTCAATATGATTCTTAAATAGGCCATTCTGCAGGATGAGTACTTTGGCTTTGGGTATTATCACTATTTTGACTTTAGCACATTTCTGAATGAATTCCGACCGTTAACAGTGTTTCTACACTGTTGTATTGACCAGCAGTTTTACTCCCCGTGCGCGAGGCGTTCAGGTGAAGGATATCATGCCACTGGTTGACCACGGTGAGCTCCAACAGCAGGATGTAGGACGACACCACGTTGTTGAAGTTGTTCTTGCAGTAGTTGAGTTGTGCGTAGGCCGTTCCTTTCAGCAGTGGGTTTCCACAGTACGCCTTCGCCGGGTCGCTGGAGTCCTCCTCGTAAAACTTCACCTTCCCCTTGAACAGCTCCATCCCTACCATGGCAAAGATGTAGTACACCACCTGAGGAGGAGGAGGAGGAAGATGGAGGACGATTGATTTGGATACATTGTGATGAAAAGTGGTCCATGCATTAATGTTCCCCTCAGGATGAATTGTACAAACTCTGGTGATCCTGACTTTTCATCCAGCGCCATCATCAGGTCAACATTTTAATGTTTCCGATACGATGCTTTATGACATTCCCATCAGCCTCAGCTGCACTGATAATTAGCCAATGTTAGCATGTTAGCACGCTAAACTAAGTTAGTGAACAAGGTCAACATTAA
Organism: Anarrhichthys ocellatus; assembly: GCF_004355925.1. Classification (NCBI taxonomy): domain Eukaryota; kingdom Metazoa; phylum Chordata; class Actinopteri; order Perciformes; family Anarhichadidae; genus Anarrhichthys; species Anarrhichthys ocellatus. The sequence goes on from NW_022280058.1 coordinate 326,411, forward strand.
ACCTGCTAAACATCAGCATGCTAGCATTGCCATTGTGACGTAAGCATTTAGCTCAAAAGCAGACTGTGGACTGTCAGAGTGCTTAATACACCACAGGTCTATAAACATGGACTACTTTTAGGCACTGTCGGGAAAACTAATACACTTTTAGATGCCTTATAATATATTCCAACAATCTGCTATCCACAACTTACAATGATCAGCTGTCCAAATGTGAGGATCGCTGGTCCGATCCTGATCAGGGTGTTGATGATTGCACGAAACCTAACGGGGGATATAGTCCAGATGAGAGAGCGATGGTACATCAACCGTGTTTGAATCAGACAAAAGTGCATTTAAAGATCAAACCTTTTAATGCTGTCCACCACCCGGATCAGTCTGAGGACTCGCAGGATGAAGACGATGTCCAGGATCTGTCGGCTGGTGTAATTTCCCGCTACAACAGGGCGGACACGATTACTCAGGTTGAAACTGGTTTAACTATAAATCATGTCGCACCAAACTTTAAAAGTTTGAAATGACTAAAGATTAAATTTAAAGCTCTCTTTAAACTTCAGTTAAATATCCGGCAAATCAAAGCTAACGGTGCTAACAGCACTAACAGCGCAAACGTACCGACAGAGCTACCGCTAAGTTTAAACAGAAGTAGAACAAACTTACATGATGTCACGGCGGAGTTGACGATTGTGGCGATGAGAGCGGAGATGACGATGATGGTGTCGAACCTGAAAACACGAATCAAACATTAGGAAACCATAAAATAAGTTGAGCGTAAATACTTTTCTTCGACAGTGATGAAGCTGAAAGCAAAACCGGCGTTAGCTTAAATTAAGCTGATGTTTGTTTTTTTTGTCCCATTTGTGTTCACAGGATGTCAGTCAGACATCAACATGTTTAACGACAGAAACATTTCATGGATGTATTAAAAGATCTGTAGGCGCCGCCACTCAACCTGTCAATTTGTCCCAGTGGTCACTCGAGGTACTGCAACAAACAATTTCCCCCATAGACCTCTATTATAAACGAGACATCTGTAACACTGTTCACAGGATGTTTCCAACTGCAAACAAGCTCAGTTATTACTCTGTGTGTTATGAATATGTAACCCGTGGAGGTTTTATATTTGGAAAAGGATTTTCATTTGTGCGACGCCCTGATGTAAACGGGCTGAGCATCAATGTGGAAGCCACAAAACGATTTTTTGGGCTTTAAGCTCAGTGAGCAATTTTCATTCAAATGAAGACGGTGCCATCTTTTAGTTCGATATCCAGTTCTTACGATACATCCATGAAACATACAAACGTATCCGACTGAAGTCACTGCAGCTGCACTGCTCACCAGCGGGGAGCGCAACAATGCCACTGAAAAGAAAGAAAACAACTTCAACAGCTGCAGCAAAAGAGTTTCAGCACACTTTGTGGTCACTTTATTAGGTACACCTGCAGAGTTTAATACAATACAGCTATTCTGCCATAAAGTTATGGAGCTTATCATATTCAGTTTGTGTTGACTCGTGATAGAAGTTCCAATTCAATCACAGTTAGTGATGGTGGAGATGTTTTCTAATATTTTGACCCCTCCATGTACATGCCAGCCCACAGAGCCCTTTTGTGAATCTGGAAATGTTGCATATGTTCCAACAATTTGGATACTTGGCATTAATTAGTATAATCACATTTATGGAAAAATATTTCAGCAACTGCTTGGCTGATTTGGGTAATATTGGATATCGGTTTTAGGTGTTTGAGGATGTTGATTCCATATTTTTACAAATGGCTGTTTAAATATATATGAAAATAATGGGAAGGACACAGGATTAGAAACACCACATTTTGTTTACAGGTTTCTGACATTGTCAACAAAAACTGAACATTATAAACTTTGTAAAGACAGATTAAGTTATGGCAGAACTGTTGTATTGCATTAGATTGTACAGGTGTACCTAATAAAGTGGCAATTGTGTGTAAAAAAAAAAAAAATGTAAAAAGTCTGAGAGAAAAAACTAAAAGTGTGAATGAGAAACCAAAACTGTGAGCGGCAGGTTGAAGTCACTGTTTCTACCTCGCACAGTCAAAATACAGAGAACAACATCTGAAGACCTGAGAGGGTTTGTTTTTTGCTCGCAGTTTTGGTTTCTCAGTTTTTAATTAATTGTTTATGGCTTTTTCATTAAGACTTTTTAACTTTCAGAATTTTGGCCCTAAAACAGCTCTACAAAGAAGTGTTTTTACTCCATAATTGCACAAAAACAACCCAATAAATTGCCGCCTCAAGCATCAGTGAGCTGGTCCAAGCGCTGACAGGCGTTCGACTGAAGAAGCAGCGGATAATGGAACTGGAACATGTGTCACATACCTTGTACTTATAATCTGGGATGAAGATAAGCTGTGTGAAATGAACGTGACACAGCTCATTGATTTTAGATTAGGAAACGTTTATCAGTAAGTGTTTCCTCATATCGGAGGATGTTCTGAAAAAACACTTATTGAGTTTCAAACACAAGCAGCTTCAAACAAATATTGAAATATAAAATAGTTATTTTGTACCAAATCATACACATTTTCTTCAAGTTGAGCCAAGATCATGTAAATAATGATTTTATAAACGTCCATGCAGTCCATCAGAAGGTATTAATACCTCGATTCATTAATACGTCCAACATTAGTTTATAACAATTCTATAAATTCATGAATCGTGATGCAAAAGAAACTAGCTGGATGAAATCGGATCGAACCTCTTAATTTCATCCTCATAACAATATTTGTTGAACTTTATCTCCAGCTTCCCGTGGACAAAATGCAGCATTACCCAGAATCCTTTGCTCAATTGGGACAAACGCAGTGCGAGTGTCAGCTTGTCCTCACCAGTTCCAGAAGCTGTGCCTGGAGAAGAACGCTCTGGGCTCGAACACGTAGAGCTTCAGCAGGATCTCCAGCAGGTAGAGAGCCAAGAAAACCCACTCGGAGTTAGCGATCAACGGATTCGCCTCGTCCAGACCGATGAACACAGCGTTCACCAGGATAATCAAGTCGTACACGATCACAAAGGCCCTGAAAGACACACACACACACACACACACACACACACACACACACACACA
>NW_022280058.1:329520-368309 GCF_004355925.1 Anarrhichthys ocellatus
ATAAATCATTTTATAGATACCCAACGCTACAAAGAAATCAGTTATACAAACAGATAAAACCTGTCTGTCTCACCGGTGTTGGATCAATCGGCAGAGGAGGCGGCTGGGGGCCGACAGGTAGAGGGCGGGGCATGCACTCTGGAGTGGGTGTGGTCTTGACTTGAGCGTGATCACCTCGATGTTCAGGAGGTCGGCCAGCTGGACGAACGCCACCTTACCTGTCAATCAATCGACCAAAAAAGCTAAATCACAAACACCATATAAAATATTGTTAAAAGTATTTGTATGCGATTATGGCTGATTTCTAATTATTCTGATGACATAACGTTAAGTTTACAGACAATAACACAGTCTTGTGTCTTCCTTAATGTTACCACTTCAGGGCCTGATCACCTGTGTGCAGGTGTGTTTTGATTTATCATCTCATTCAATATACTCTGCACCAAAGACTGATCAGAAACGTGGATCAGGTGTTTAAATGACACCCCAGTATCCTGGTTTCTATTGGAGTACTCCAGGTAGCATAGCCATGTCTCTTAAAACCAGGATGTGATGTGCGACACATAACCAGGAAACAAGTGTTCATGTAAACACACTTAATGAGAGGAAACTAAACTGGACTGACACGTGCCGAGGTTTTATAGTGTTCAGGAGCTCCTTTTCAACTCGTAAAGTTGGAGATTTCAGAGTTTACCGGCAGAAAGTTTCTCTCAAACAGCAGAGAAATAAAAACTGAATAATTACCACCGGGCATCCACGTGTCCTCCTCACTAATATTGTTTCCTGACTTACAACTTTCATCTTGTTTGACATCAGCTATTACAGAAGGGAAGACTTTATGGCCCGGGTTAATGCCTGTCAGACCTCGGGACACAGCCTGACAGGAAGTTTGCAGACGCTACTCAGGGGGGAAAAAACCCTTCGTCTGTTTAGTAGGATTATAAAAAAATAAATCTTGTATTCTCGTAAGAAACACGAAACAGACAAACATTATTCTAATAAAGCATCAGCTGAAATCATTGACATAATTTTATTTTGGCATGCTATTTAATGAAGTCCCGCTCCATTACTAGTATTTGTATACAGGACTGCTGAAAGAAATAAGACACACACTTGTGATGAAATGTATTGATGATTGGTTTCTGGTGGATGTTGCAGCTGCCTCTGCTAGAATGGATTGGAGGCTGGGCCAAAATGATGACTGAGGGTAGTGTTAACGGTGGCTGATTGTGCAGTAAGATAAAATGTAACGTTTGTGTTCAAGTCATTTACGGACCACACGCTGCCCGTGGTGCACCGCATGTTACAAAGATCAAATACATTTCATGTTTCCTCTTTTAATTGTGGGTGAAATAAACCATCCTAACATGCTACTTGGCTTTTATCACAGCTTTTGTTTTATTACTGTTATATATCTGTAAGGCAGGTGTGTGTGTGTGTAAAACGTTAATGTACTGTATCAGGAGCTGCACAGCAAATTTCATTGTACAAGGTGCAATGATACTAAAGGCGTTCTAGTCTGTTCTATAGGGTTAGTTTATCATCAATGCAGCAAGTTACACGTTACCATTATTATGGGAAGTGGGTGAATGCATGATTTAAATGGAGGAGTTTACATCCTGTAATTAAAAACGTATGATGATGGTTTTAAAGACTGACGGCGGTGTAATAATGTGGAACAAACAAAGTTTTGTCCACCTGGCTTCGTGTGATATCTGCTCTTCTGCTCAGTTTGTTCTCAGAATAAAGTTGAACTAGATGATGAAGCAGAGTTTGACTTCCTCCATGTGGAGGATGAGTGTGCAGATAGTGGCTCTGCAGAAAGCTGAGAGAGGTGGTTCACCGGGCAGAGAGCTTCTGCGGTTGCTGGTTGTGGCCAGGCGGCAACCTCCAGTTCTTAAAAGTTAAGTCAATGTGGAAGAGTCTTCTCTGATCAGAAGAGTCTGTAATAACTATTTTATAGTAAAACATCTGTAATAATCTCAGTGTCACCCAGTGAGTGCTTTGTATGGGTACACATATGTATTGAGTGTCGACAATGATATATAGTGTGTGTGTGTGTTACCCACCAATGAACCCCTGGTTGTTGTCGTCGGAGACGCTCCACAGCAGCTCTCTGTGGGCGTTGCTGATGTCGGGCTGGACAAGTTTGACAATTTGGTTCCAGTTAGCCTGTTTCACCACCGGCTCCCCGCCCTCCGCCCTCTGCTCCTGCAGCACGGCAAATGCTCGCACCATCTTGTGCCTTTTGGCCCTCACCAGCTGCCGTACCTCCTCCTGGTGGAGCGACAGAACACCAATGCTTTTAAGACACCTGCTCTCCTTTTTGCTCAACTCCAGACATGAATTTGTCAGTCAAAGGTTTTAAACACATATATGTATACACACACACACACACACACTATACATATATATATATATATACATATATACATATATACACATATATATATATACATATATACACATATATACACATATATATACATATATACACATATACATACATACATACATACATAGATATACATACATACATACATACACACACACTATATATACACACACACACACACACACTATATATATACACACACACACACAAACACACTATATATACACATATATATATTTTTTCCCATTGATTACTTTTTAAAGACTAGTTTTTTTTTTTTAAAGTTTCTTTGATTATAAAAAATAAAAAACTGAAAACAAGAGAGTCAAAGACAAATTAACAAAAAAATAAAATGTAAAAAGCCCATTTCAGAAACAAAACTTTTTGTTGATAATAAAGGTCAATGGCTCACACTTTTTCTACATGTTTTTGTGTGTTTTTGACCACTGAAGTAGAAAATAAACTCGTACAAAATAGGTCTTTTAGAGGGACAGCATATCGTACTGGATACAGCATTTCACTCTATGAGACAAAAGATGAGGACCCAAATGTTTTGTATATTTTTTCCTAAATTAGCGGTTGAAGTAGAGCTGTCTGCAGCAGTTTTAATAGTTTTAACATTAAAATGAAATATAATGTTTACATGGCGTGTTTCAGACTCTGTCAGACCGTCGTACCTTCAGGTATTTCTTGTAGTTGTTGTAGACGACGGCCAAGAAGACGGACATGAAGATGTAGGTGTTGATGAGAATGTACAAGATGAAGAAGATGGCGAAGTAGAAGCTGGCGTTGTACGCCGGCATCCTGCCAACGAGAAGCAGAAGACAAAACATGCAGATAAACAGATGAATGTTTCTGAGAGAGTCACTTCCTTCTTCTTTTCCGTGAGAGCTTCTGACTGCAGACACAAGAACGTGTTGGTGGACACAAGAAAAGAGTCGCTTACAGAAAGACATTTACAAAGTTCATAATAATTCATCCTCACAGAAAAGAATAAAGTAACATCTTTAAAACATGATGGCTGCCGTAACACCGCCATGCTGTGAAGGTGGTTAATGATGTTCTCACCAATATGAAAATATTGTAATTCAATACAATTCAAATTGTTTAATTTGATTTTTAATTTCTTGCTGTGTGGAAAAAACTTCCTCTATTTCATCAGGAAGTACAAAAATACCAGATTTTTAAAATTTTTAAGTACTTTTGTATGTTTTGTACAGTTTCAAACCTCAAGCTAAAGGGAGGAAACTGAAACGGGTGGTGGAGTAGAGGAGGTCAGAGGTCAAAGCTGACCTCAGACCAGGTGAGTGAAGACACGGTGAAGAGAGTTTGTCTTAAAGTCTTACATGACGTCGGGGCTGTTGGCCGTGGTGACGAGGACGTACAGATCGAAGACGATCTCCAGGTAGTTGGTGAAGTACGGAGCGCCATCGATAGTCTTCAGACCTCTGCACAGAAAACACACACTTCTTCATAAAGTGCTGTTTTCATTATAAAACTTGACATAAATACTGAGCCTCAGATTCATAAATAACTGTCTTTGAATTCAGATTAGAGAACGACTTTATACAACTCAATTCATCCAGAGGGATAATGTTGTGTTGCAGATCCTAAATATACGCAATGCCAACAAACATAAACAGGTTTCCCTCTGAGAGAAAACAGGCAGCTCACAGCTCATTTAAAGCTGTTCATAAGTGTCGGATTAAAAATGACTGAATCTCACCGTTTGCCCAGCAGTTTGAGCGCCATGAGGGAGAAGATCAGGAGGCTAAACATGAAGAGCAGGAAGACGTAGAAGATCTGAGGCAGAGCGTTCCGGATGCTTCTGAACGCTCTGCGGAGCTGAACACAAACAAACAGAGTTTATGAAGGAGGACACAAACAACTAATTATTGATGCGTTCAGGCGCCGTCGGCTCAGAGAGTCAAACATTTGCACGTTTGGCAGCAGGAAGTTTAAACAGCAGAGTTCAACTGAACACATTTATGATCCAGAGATTAAAGGACAGACACCGCTGCACGTTTACCTGCGAGACACCTGAACACACACACACAAATTATTTTTGTAGTGGAAGAAAACAAAGACACACACACAGTGATTTAAGAGTCTCTCTTCTCAAACAAAAAATATTAAAATAACCTCAAAAGTTGATTTCCATGACAACATTATTAGAACGGGCGAGACAGGTGAGACAGCTTACCTGCCGTCCCTCTGTGACGTTGACCAATAGCAGCGGGCGCAGGACTCTGGACCAGCGGACAGCGTAACAGTCTGTAGCTATCAGCGCTTCGTAGATGATCATATCGACCAGAGTGAGCTGGACGACACGCAGAAGTCAAACACAGAACAGTTTATTTGAATGTTTCATACAAATTAAATGTAGATTTGCACATTTCAGTTTCTCATCATCTCTGAAAGGTTTTCTTGCATTTTTTCTTCTTTAGGTGGAATCAGTTTTAATTTCACCTGTTTTAAATGTTTACAAACACGAGTTAGTAAGTTTGTGTTTTGAGCAAAATGACTTCGTGATTCAAATGGCCGCCTCACTGATTCACCAGGAAGCTGCTTTGCTTTAAAAAAAAAACAAAAAAAAAAAAACACCGCTGACGGTGCAACATCTCCGGCTAAAGGTTGTTTCACAACAACAGACAGAAAGTCTTCTCAGCACATTCTGAATCTGCAGCTCACAGACAGGAACTCTGCTCACAGCTAAAACCAGGAACTGCTCCGGGTTCAAACAGCACGACTCACCAACTGTTACCAGGACGAAACCCTGACCCGAGCCGAAACACTTCAGTGATTCCCTACAGTGGTTCTGGTTTGGGTGGATCAGATGTCAGTTGTTCTAGTTTTGATTGTTCTTGTTTTGACTGTTTTCTTTGTCCTGGTTTCAATTGTTCTGGTTTTGGTTGATCTGCATTTTTCTTGTTTTGTATATTCTGCAGTACCGTGAGTGGCCACTGGCTGACAGAGAGGCTGATAAACATCCAATTTATCAGAATTTCTATCATTTTTATCAGAACCAAATTTCAGAGTTCAATTTTCCCCTTGCAGCTTAGTAGCCCCTCCCACCAGACTAATGCTGATGTTGATAAGCCCCGCCTACCACAAGGACGACGATGATGCAGATGTTTTTGGGATCTTTCCAGAACTTGTCTCGAGGAATCACTTTGGCGTAGTGAACGAGTCGGAGGGTGAAGACGAGCAGACAGAGCAGCTCCACCAGCATGGTGTACTGAAAGAAACAATAGCATACACACTGCATGTTGATACATGTGATTTTAATGGATCGTCTCAATCACTGGTCTGTGGTACTGGTCTAAACTGGTTTCACTCCTTTCTGCCTAATGAGGCTGTTAGTGTTGCAGATGGTGACTTTAAATCCTCCTCAGTCTGTTGTAATGAAACATCAAAGATCAGACGGTCATGGCCACTTAATATACTTGTTTCAAATTGGCTCGAAAGACGTCGATTACAAATTAAAAAGTACCTCTGAAAATAAATCAGTGTGAACTGTAAACCCTCAGAGTTTGTTTTGACTTGTGTAAATTGAGGACTACAAACAAAGCTTCTTCTATCTGCAGAATGAATGTAGATTGTTTTTCTTACAATGAAGTGCACATAAAAAGAAAGGAAGTATGAAAACAGAACAGCGTTGGTGTGTCAGACGGCGGCGGCCATCTTACCAATGAAGGCACATGGAAGACGGCCGGCTCCTCGAAGATGGCCAGAGACAGATCCACCACGATAAAGAAGAAGAGGAGCACCTTAGGGATCCAGTGATTGTAGCGCAGATACAGTCTGGACACACACACACACACACACACACACACACACGCACACGCACACGCACACACACAGTCGTGTTTTCATGACTTTTGGGGACATTACATTGACTTACATTCATTTCCTGAAGACTTACCCAAACCCAAACCATAACCCAACCTTAACCTAACCTTAACCTAAGCTTAAACCAAGCCTCCACATTTTGGTCCCTCCAAAAAGGCGGGCCCCCACAATGTGACTGTGTAATCAGATGTATGTCCCGACAAGACGGGACACACAGCAGCCTCTAACTGATCACAGAACAGAAGTGTCTTTGTAGTTTTTAAATCAAACAAACAGGAGGAAATAGTGGATTTGTTGGAGACTATTTTCAGCGGCGGATTAATACACATTTAGAGCTCTAGTGAGTGTTTGTGACAGCAGGACAATGTGTGTGTGTGTGTGTGTGTGTGTGTGTGTGTGTGTGTCAAAATAAACTACAGAGTGTGTGTTTATGGTGATGAAGGAACATAGAGACAAAGTGAGGCTCACTGATGAGTTTTTAATAGTTTCTAGACAACCATGGAGCTCTATGGCACAGAGGAAGAAGAGATAACAGGCCGAGTAGATACATCCACTGTTCATTCGAGTCTGAACAGGAAAAAAAAAATGAAAACAATTCCACCAGACTTAATAAAAACTTTAAAATGAGGGGATCAAACCGTCAAGTTTAGCATCAGCGGTTCTGAGAGGTTCTGTTGTGATGGATGGAGTTCAATATGATATTATATTATATAATAGTGATTAAAAAAGCAGGAGATGAAGCGTCTGGATTATAAATGTGCATGTCTCACCTCACAGCCTGAGGCGACGTGTCAAAGTAGATGTTCCTGTTGTACTGAGCGTCTGATACATAGATGGCAGCCAGGTCAAAATCCTGAAACACACATTTATCAAAAGGATGAAACCGGTTTCATTTTCTGACCTCAATCTCATACATTATTTATATATATATATATATATATATATATATATTTTATAGTTGAATTCAAACCTCTGACAGTGTCAACAAACATGCCGCAGCTCCATTGGGGCAGAATTGTTGAGATCAAACTATTAATTGATCGACAGAAAATAAAATAGCAAATATTTTATTTTCCTTTTTCTAGAAAAACACACCAATATTTGTTTTATATCACAGTGAACTTAACATCAAACAACAGACACAACAACAACATAAATCATCTTGGACTCTATTATATATTCATTTTAATATATGTGCTGATAAATCAATTGATAACAAAATATACAGATTAATCGACAATGGAAATAATGGTTAGTTGTTCCTAATAAAGTGGCCTTTGAGAGACTGTCCGACAGGGTAGATTAAATAGATTTTAACACTGCGAAATATATTTAGAGGGATATAAAAAAAGGGGACAATTGTGTGTTAATCATTCACATAAATTAAAATGAATCATTCCGTCTCTTTTAAAGCCAGCTGTCCATCTTTAGATCACAATGTGATCAAACAGTTTGAGCAGCAAAGATGAAACAGAAGAAGCAGCCGAGACCTGACAGAGTTTAGACTTTACTGGAGTTAATCACAAACATGTACTGGAAGTGTCTTCTTCACTGTTTAACTGCTTTATGGTGCAAAAGGGACAAAAGTCCACGAGTTTACTGCTGTCATGTGAAATAAACAAACATGCTGCACAAATGAGTTTAGTTGGTGCAGAAGCATCAGCTGGGAGCGCACTCAGACTCTCACCTCTTTGCTTTTCGCAGCATTTCCTCCGTTTGGGATTCCTTTTCCTGCAGACTCATCAGGAATGTCCTCGCTCTTGTCTGGCTCGGACATCTCTCAAACTTCCGACACGATTAGTCCCAGAAAAAAAAAAGTTCTAAAAGTTGTCCTCACGCTCCTCGAAGAGTTTGCAGACCGAGTCAGTCCGAGTCGGAGTGTTTTTGTGTCTCTGCAGGACAAGAAGTCCAAACTTATTCCTCTTCTCAGTTTGAGTTGTAAACGTCACGGCGGAGCGTCCATCTGAGAGGATCCACATCACATGTTGTCCTCTCTGCTGCACGTTAACGGGTCAGTTTAACCTCCGCCAGGCTTCTTCTGTCTGACTCTGCTGATCCGAGCGTCTTGCTCTAATAAACCCCAGGACGCATGCTGCCTTCACTGACCGGAGGAAATATGGAAGGGAAAAGTTGGAGTTACGTAGTTGCAGGCTCGTGACTGTAAAAAGTAAACTCTGTGATTTAAATATGTTTTTAATTCCCGAGGAGGTAATTATTCATTTTGTTCACCAGTGAGTGACTCTTTTCAATTTTGTTTTAATTTAATGTTAGAAAAAAATAAATCAATATTCAAACAGCAAACTGACCTTTGATTAAAATATGAAGAACACAAGCAAGAAAAAAATAAGAAAATATAACAACAAATATAAGATTGTATATATATATATATATATATATATATCCACATTATTATTTAATCTACTCGTTTAATCATTAACATTTTGGTGATTTTCTGTCTTTTTAAAATTGCTTCCCCTGTTTGACTGAGTGAAACTCGTGCGTTGCATTCAGTTCGATTTTGTGTCAACGCTTGTTTTTGCGGACTTTAATCGGAGACATTGAAGGCAGCACGAGGCGCCATGTGACTCACAGCAGCAGGATAACGGAAACGGAGGAAGAGAGACATTCAAAGACCAAAACACACTGAGTGGAAATACAGAAGAAGGGAGTCAACGACGTTCATGTGAAAGGAAATATCCACCTTAAAACTGATTTTAGAAGTGAAGTCACCAGGGGGGGGCATGAGGATTTACTTTGCAGTTACATTTATTCTCTCAATTTCTTTATAAAACACAAATTATTAAGACTCAACAGGACGCCTTTTCTTATTTTATGTGAAAACAATTGAAACATCGACATTAAAGATTTGTAGTATTTTCATAAAGAAACAGAATCCTCACTTTTTATTGTAAATGTTCTGAGTACATTCTCATGAGATGTGTATAAGATCAGACTGATGTACATTATAGTTTTATTTTAGGGTGTAATTTCCCTTCAAGGCATTCATATGCAGATAAATAATGTCTTTATATTTGTGCTTGTGAATCTACCTCCTGGTTCACATCTTACATTATTAATGTATGCACTTATTGAGCTTAATGAGCCTGACAGAAAGCCACTAGTCAACTCATCATTTCCTTAGTTTTGTATTTATAAGAATAAAACAGCTGCTGAAAATTATTACTCTGCAACAAAGTGAGAATCTGAAGTCTTCAACGTTTCTGTCAGTTTTAAACTTTGCAAATAATTCCTGTATTTCTGTGGATCTGCTGCCTCCTGCCGTTCACTCTGCAGTCTGACAAAAAAAACAATGGAAAGCAGCTTTTTGGGCAAATATCATGAGCAGCACAATGATGCTTTTTTTTTATTTTTTAAATCAAGCTACTTAAAGGGCCAGTGTGTAGGATTTAGGGAAATCTCTACCAGAAATGGAATAAAATACTCAGTGTATAATCGGCTAAAACTAAGAATTGTTATGTTGTCGTTAGCTTAGATTGCTTTTTTAATTTTTGGAATGAGCCCTTCATATCTATATAAGTTGAGGGTCCTCTTCACATAGTCCGCCATGTTGCATCGCCATGTTCCTACAGCAGCCCAGATGGAAAAAAAAAAACAAACTCCGGCTCCAGAGAAGGCCTTTCCCTGTTGGCCACCGTATCTCTGCTACACGCTTGGCACACGGGACAAGTTTCAGTTGGTTGCATTATGCAGCCTCGCCGCTAGATGGCGCCAAATCCACCTCTCTGCACCCATACAAACTGCCCATAGATGACACAAAATGACCTGTAATATATTATGTGTGCGTTTTATTATGTTACAAAAAAATCATCAATAAATAACACCATTTATAAAAATGAAAAACAATACAGTTGAATTAAAAGTATCTAAAATTCATGGCTGAATTTGTGGGGAAGGAGACCGTTGGCCAAATCGTTCCTGATCCTCCAGCAGAGGGCCGAGCGCTTCTTCTCCGTCGGCACGACGTACGTGTTCGGCACGTAAACCCTCCGAGGTTTAGGCTGCAACACAGAACAAGACGTAGCCTCACTGTATGTGATGAAGCTTGTGAAGCCGTCTGTAAACACTGCGGCTCACACTGCGAGGTGGTGTTGACGTGTCTCAGTAACATTTCTTGAGTAATTGTTGGTGTGCAGGTTTGAGACTGGATGTGTTGCACTTTTACTTAGAATATTTGGGAAGCTACTTACTGGTGGAGGTCGGTATGCAAGTCGTTCCTAAAAAAAACAAAAATGTAAAAAAAAAAAAACATGTATTTAGTTACCTTAGATGTGGAGTAACAATTTCTAGTCACACATCTCTAACAACTAAAGCCACGTGTACAAAACAGACTTAGAAAAGCAGGAGCAGGAAAGATCGTTTGAATTTTAGGACAAAAGAGTCAAAACCAAAATATGTGGAGGATTATGCACCTGTTGGGGGAGCCTGAAAGTAAATATTCATAAATGTTTTTTCCGTTGGAGATGTTTTCATACCTTTATCTCCCTGCGTTCAGATCTCCTTTGGTCCTCTCCTGGAACTTTATGCATGGCCCAGTGCTGCTTGTACTCAAAATACCTGCAAGAGACGAGAAAACAAAGGAGTCATCTATAACACCAATATGAATCCAATGGGAGTGTTCATGTCTTTAAATATTGTTGTTAGGTTTTCTTCAACAATGGAAATTCAAATTCAAGTCAATTCAGAACTGTTAAGCTTACTATAACTTACTACAACTATAACTAACTATATCTATAACTTACTTGGCCACTGGGTCGGTCTTCTTCAATGTTTGCTGACTCATCGCTGGTCGGATGACTGAAACATAATTTAGTCTTGTTGAATAATAAAACGGTTTTGTCATTAAAGCGATAATATGAATTAGTACGTTGGGTTTGTGTTGACTTACAGGATTTGGGTTTGGGCCTGAGGTCACCGTCACTTTGAGTTTGAGTCTGTCCAAAATGAAACGGCAATCATTTTGACTGACAGATCAAGACGTTTCATCAGACATGAAACAGTGGAGACTACATTACCCACCATGCCTCTTATGTAGGATTCAAAGGCACTGAAAGAGACTCCGTCCGTCTCTGAGCTCTGGGTGTCGCTCTGACCGGCGACGTCTTCGATCTCCGTCTCAAAGTCGCGCTGAGATGAGGAGAGATGAAGATCAGCCAGACGCTCCTCCAGACAGCTCGCTGCGTTTGGAAAGAAACGACAGACACGACAACAGGGTTTACGACTTTATTTCTTGTATTATATATTCATGACATACTATACTATGAATTATTTACAACTTTATATTAAATGCAATACATTTTTTTACAACTTTTTCAACATACTATATACTTCCATTTTTGACATACTATACTTTTTAAAGATTTTTTTTGAACATTCTTTACAACTGTTTTAATATATACTAAGACTTATATGATTTTTCTCAACATACTATATTATGACATTTTTTACGACTTTTTTCGACACTATAACATGACTTTTTAGAAACACTATACAATGACTTATTAAGAAAAGAAATTCAATATGACTTTTTTGACATAGTATACTCTCACTTTTTAGGACTTTTGAAATACTAAAATTAGCAATTATTTTAGGATGAAAAAAAATAAAAAAATATATCTAAAAAATATATATATTTTATTAGGATGAAGTTTTAATCCCTCGAATTTTAGCCTTCAAACGACCTAACTTTGACACTGTTTCAAAGTTAGAGTTTATATGAACAGACAGCTTAGATGTTTCCAACACAGAGACAGGAAACCGTTTACCCTTCATCTGTCTGAGGTTTCCTTCCCAATCCTCACACATTCTGTCGAACGTCGTCCGGCTGAAATCCACTTTGGAGTCGATAAACTTGATGTCTTTGTTGCTTGAGGACTCATCTGGATCCTCCAACTCCACTTTTTCCTCAATTTCTTTGTCTTCTTTGCCGTCTTGCATGTCTTCTTCGAGCATTTCATATTGTTTGTCCCCTTCATCATCACTCCCACCTTCAGAATTCTTCACATCCACTTTGTCTTCAACTACAGTGTTACAACATTGACGTTCCTCTGATGTTGCATTTGTCCCTTCATCCTCGGACATTGCATGTAGATCGACTTCAAATGTCTCCTCATTCGCCTGGTCTTTATCTTCTCCTGGTTTCGTGTCTGGGATGTCATCCTCTTTCTGCAGATCATCATCTCCACAAAGCGCCACATCAGCTTCAGTCTCGATGTAGTCCGGCTCTGTGGGTTTGAGGTCAAACCAGCCAAAGCTGCACAGCGAAGGATCGTCCTCTTCATCGTCTCTCATCTCAGATAGATCTCCCCGACTGTCTTGATCAAACTCTGTGTGGTTGTCTCTGTAGTCTCCTCCCTCCAGTTCCTCTGGTTTGTAGGTACCGTAGCCAGAGGTCATCAGACTCGGAGCTGCACTGTCAGAGCTGCTGCTACAGCGTTCTTCCTCGTCATCATTATTTCCACCTTCCAAACTCTCCCCGCTGATGTTGACCTGGTTGTTAAGTTCAAACTTTTGAGAGTCCTGGTGAGAGTCTTCTGAATCACTAAGAGGGTTGAAGTCTTCCTCCTCCTTCGAAACCTCCTGAAGAGAGTCTTCTGCATCACCAGAAGGTTTGGAGTCTTCCTCGCTGATCGCTGGCTCAATCTCCACCCCCCCCTCCTCCTCCTGGTAAGAGTCTTCTGAATCGCTAAGAAAGTTGGAGTCTTCCTCTTCCTCCTCCTCCGAAGACTCCTGGAGAGAGTCTTCTGCATCCCCAACAGGTTTGGAGTCTGCCTCTCCGATCACTCGCTTAATCTCCTCTTCCTCCTCCTGGTGAGAGTCCTCTGAATAGCCAGGAGGTTTGGAGTCGTCTTCCTCTTCCGAAGCCTTATGGAGAGGGTCTTCTGCATCGGTAACAGGTTTGGACTCTTCCTCGCTGATCGTTCGCTCAGTCTCCACTCCCTCCTCCTCTGAATCCTCCTGGTAAGAGTCTTCTGAATCGCTAAGAGGGTTGGAGTCTTCCTCCTCCTCCGAAGACTCCTGGAGAGAGTCTTCTGCATCCCCAACAGGTTTGGAGTCTTCCTCGCTGATCGCTCGCTCAGTCACCACTCCCTCCTCCTCTGAATCCTCCTGGTAAGAGTCTTCTGAATCGCTAAGAAAGGTGGAGTCTTCCTCTTCCTCTTGCTCTGAAGACTCCTGGAGAGAGTCTTCTGCATCCCCAACAGGTTTGGAGTCGTCCTCTCTGATCACTCGCTCAATCTCCACCTCCTCTGAAGCCTCCCGGTAAGAGTGTCCTGAAACACCGACAGCTTTGGAGTCTTCCTCGCCGATCTCCACCTCCTCCCCTGAAGCGTCATTATACGATTCCTCTGCATTGCCAACAGGTTCGAAGTCTCCTTCGCCAATCACTGCTTTCTCCTCTTCGTCCTCCTTACCTTCCCGTCGGTCTCCGTCAGACCAAAAGGAGGAGCTGAGAGAATTCTTGTCATCATCCCGCTGAGTGCTGTAGACTTTGTACATGTTGGCGACTTGCACTCCAGCTGAGGTGTGTGATCTGTGGAGGCCGAAGGCTTAACGAAGGAGCTAAGAGGATTAAGCGGATATCCAGGAGCCTCTTCTCAATGCTGAGGCAGCTCGGACTGGTGGCGACCAACGGGATCACATCTCTGCTTTTTTGTATTTAATTCCAGATTGTTTTATCCATTTTAGAGAAGAGTGACAGGAACTCGACACAGCGAATAAAACAGTTACTCGACCACGAGCACACCTCAGTGTTCAGTTTTCATTGTGTATATCGTTTTATTTAACGTTGTCATGCTGCAAAAATTATTTATTCTTGTGGGACAAAAAATATTTGAAGTGAACTTTTGATTTGACATGAAAAGTTTTTTGAAATTTGTAACTTTGTGATTTAAAAATTTAAACTTTTAATTGATTGTTTTAATCTCTTTATTTCTTGTATTTTAAATGACTGGAATTGGTTTTTACCCATTTCATGCTGGTCCAGTTTTCCGCTACCTTAAAGTTCTTCATTTGCCAACATTTATTTATGATTCTATAACTTCTTGATGTTTATTTGCTGAATTGTGGGAAGCATTACAATAACGTGTAGATTACCGTCTTCACTGTAGACCGATTCATCACAGACGAGTGATTCTCCTTTATGTTTCCTGGAGGGAGGAAACAATACAACAGTATTATTGTTACATTTCCAGCATATATGTTATAAAGTACAAAGCTACAGTTTGAGCAGTAACAGTGGATTGACAGTTGTTATTCTCATGTGAGGAGTCACTTGATGATGAATTAAAATGTTCTGCAGCAGACGATTCTGTAGTAAAAGTTTCAATTCAAATCTACTTTAAATCTTTGTCTTTATTCGATGTGTCACACGTTCTGCTGAAATGATTCATCAATTAAAATCTAACTTGAAACTTAAACGATTGATTGAATGAACGGGAAAGTTAAATGAAAGAGTTAAACGAACACCTGTTAGTCTAACCAAACCTACCTGAGGACTTTTCTCTTGATGAAACGTCCCCTGTGGGAGTCGGGGGTGGATGCGTAGCTCTCAGTCAGCAGCGGGTGGAGGGTTTCGTCCGGCTCCTGCTCCTCCTCCTCCTCCTCCTCCACCTGCAGCCTGCTGGGAGCACCTGGAGGCAGCCGGAGATTCAGAGCCACCGAGTGTCGAGCGTACGAATCACAGCGTCCCTGCTGCTGTTCACGGTCTCTGCTCTGACAGCTGGTGAGCACCTGTTGTTAAATGATACATTCTAAAGGTTATTCTTATTTAGTTTGACAATAAGACAAGCCTTCCTATGAACACAAGGGACAAACATTCACAGAATTATCCAGTTTTTCCTTAATAAGGTGGGTAAAAAAATGACAAGATATAAACATAGGAAATGAAACAATATAGAGTACAAAAAACTTCATCTCTGCAAGTGGATGTCACTGCCCCCTCTTGTTTCTGAGGGACAGACACTAAAAACATTAAGGTTACTTTATTGTCTCTCATGGAGAAAGAGACATTGCTGCATCAACACATCACAAAAAAATTATTTTAAATTAGAACACATGTACAAACGTATATAAAAGATTAAAAAACAGCCAATTAATCACAAGCCATTCACTTTTTATGAGTTTTATGAGCACTGGCATACATCTCCAAACACTTAAGTACATAAATTACACACCAACAAACTCTCACTTTACATGTTCACAAGCAAACCCATAATCTGTATTAAAAAAAAATAAAAAAATAGTAGAGTAGTGTGTTGCTAACACCTACCTGTCTGTCATGGTCCACTTTTCTGGCATGTAAGAAAAAGCCTTCACCAGAGCTCTGAAAGTAGCAATGACCAACTGTGAAGACAAACAGACTTCACCAGTTAACACACAACACATCTTAAAAGAAAAATAATTACAGGACCAGTGATTTATTAGTAAAAATAGAATATAATATTCATAACTTAATTTTCCATTCGTGTATAATCACCTGAAACTAAGAATCTTTGTGTTTTCGTTAGCTCAGAATGAACCCTTCAGATCTATAAGGAGCCTTTCTTGTTTTTTACGTTCCCTGAAGGCCACCGTAGTTCTGTGACACGCTGTGAACGGGAGGAGTGAGCGGAGGAAACCTCCTCACTAGATAACACTTAATCAAACACACCCATCCTTCAGACACATAACTGCTGGCATGCTTAGAGAAAAGTCTCGTAAAGATTTTGATATACTACACTATGACTGTTTGTTTTTTTATGACTATCTTTCTGTTTTTCACCACACTAAACTGACTTTTTAATGACATTTTTCAACACGTAGTTGTCTGCATGCTTTGCTTAGAGAAAGGTGTGGTAAAGGCGCTCTGACCTTTCTCTTTGGTGAAGGCAGGAGGACTCGGCTGAGATGTGGCCGGGTTTATCCGAGCGGATGAGGCCAGACTTTTCCATTCTCCACGTCGAACCAGGTCATCAAGATCTGACATTACACAACGAGAGATGTCCAAGTTATAAGACCAGTATTCCTTCTTTAACATCAACGCACAACATAAACAATAGTTTCATTCATGCTTCAGAGGCGGACCTTGCTTGAATTCACACAGCCGGTGTTTCGGTATGTTTTTGTATCCCAGGGCGGCCAGTTGTTCTTCAATTTCATCTTCTGAGAAATGCAGGTTGTCCATAATATTCCTAAGTCAAGGAGGTAGCATAAAACCTGAAGGAAAAAAAAACAAAACACAAAACATAATTTCAACAATACGTTACGTAAAACATAGTAGTACATATATGCTATATTTGTTCTTATTGATGCACAAACAAGTCAACACAAACATGGTGATGCTGCTCAAATATGGAGCAAATTGACCGAAGAGCTCAGACTAAAGCCTGACTTTAAAATCCATCTGTTTAGTAGCTTTTAATTCATTTTCTTTAAAATCAAATATAGTTGTTAGTTTTAAAACGGTGTGCTTTTGCTTGCTTCCTTGTATTGATAATTTGTTTTGTGTGTAATCTGTAACGCACTCTAGGTTTCATTTGGGTAGTTAACCTAAGTGTTATATAAATATGACGTTTGTTGATGCAAATATAAAGTTACAGTTAATATAAAAGAGCGTCGTAAACGCTACATCAGCTGCTATTTAACTAATTCAATTTAAGTACGCTGAGGCTCTTTTGCAAGACGAATTTACTGGTAAACTATTGAGATCTTAGGTAGGAGCGGACGCGAGCTAGGCTAACAGTTAGCAGTCAAACAGAAGTAAATATAAACAAAGTTAGCTAGTTAGAGGCGTTTAACTGGTCCGTTACTTACCTGCGAGAGGAGCGGTTCGCTGTTATGGTGTATTCACGAGGATAACATCACTGGATAAGATCATTAGTAGTATTTATTATCCTTGTGTTATTGTTTACACGTAGAGAACACAGCACCAAGACAACAGCCGCTGGACCAACTCAGTTAACGAGCTTTTGAAAACGACGCCCTGCTCGCGTCTTGGACAAACTTCCGGTCCTTCTTCTTCTTCGTGTTTATTAGCGGTCGGCGAACCTTCCCTCGTGCGCCACCCGCTGGGCTGGAGTGCAACAGGATGTCTGGCACTAAACAATCATTGGTGGAATAAGTATTAAATGTCCATTTTTTAAAAGTAGCAATATCACAGAATAAAAACAGTCCAAACAGTCGACTACAAGAAATGTTTTGCGTATAAAATGTAACTTAGGCCTAAGTTAAAATACAGCAACAAATCTAACGCTACATCTATGCATTGTCAGTTTTTTCTACACTGTAAGAACTCTTCTCAACGGTTGGTTTTAGTGTTAGCTGTGCTACAATGAAAGACACACCTTTGTGTGGTCAAAAGATAAAGTTGTCCGTCTCTACTATCTTGTAACTTCTACAATATTAGTAATTATTTATGTAAACGGAGAACACAGAAAGAACATGAACGAAAACGTAAATGTATCTTCCAGGACCTTCTCTGTACCATAATAACATTACTTTAGGGGCAACAAAATTCAGACGGCTGGCGTTACACGGTTTTGAACTCCACTAGTTTTCAGATTTCTTTCTCATAAATTCATGACTTTAAAATCTCGCAAATTGTGACTTTTTTTCTTGTAAATCTGTCACTATAAACTCAAGAGAATATCCTCATAAATTTATGACTTTAATCTTGGAACTTCTGAGTTTTTTCTCCGGCCCTGTAATTATTAAGTTTTTTAACCTACAATGGCACTACTTTGCAGTCGTAAATACTGCCTAAGGATAGTCTGGTGCAGGATTATTACCAACTCATCGGTTTGTCTGTAGGACAGATGAGCAAAAGCAGGAGTTTATTATTATGGGATTGTTCAACTGGTTTATCTGACAAGAGTAAAAGGATGACGACACAATTTTACTTCAAACACAATTACTATGTAAAGCTATGAAAGAAGAAATAACTTGATTAAACATATTAATATTTAAAGCCATTTTCTTCATTTATGAGCGGTTTATGTGGTTAAACAAATAAAGTGCGTCACCTGTCGAACCAAACATTTAATTTTCATTCCAACTTCCTGGTTGGTTGACAAGAAGATGTCGCTGCTGGAATACAAACTTCCCGACAACCAAGTGACTTCAAACTGTGATTTATTGTTTTTTTAAAATGTAGGAAACAGTGAAAGAGTCTCGGTGTAAACAGAACCACGTGTCAAGATAAAACATTTCAAACCAAAATGTGATCTTGGAACAGAAAAAAAAGATTAATTTGAATCATCCTTCAGAGGGCAGAAGCTCACATGTTCCTTTAATCTTATTTAATTTTGAAATGTTATATTTATATAATGTATTTTCATCTGAAGTCTTATTCTGAATCAATCTTTGGTCGTCAAATTTTTGACAATAATTTGACGTCTACAAATGTCAAATGTCAAATAAATAAAATGAATTCTCACTCTCTTAAAGGTTATTAATAAGCAAACAAAATTACGTGATGAAAAACACACGAAGACACATCCAACAGAAAACATTCAAAACTCAATTGAAATGTTTAGTGAATGAAAGGCAGAAAACCACAACCACACTTAAATCAAACGAATCATTAAAACTGTTTTCATTTTAGAAATATAAATAAGAAGTCAAATATAAAACTTCTGCAGAAAGAGAAACTTTAAACAGTGTGTAGGACTTTGTCAAGTTAAATACTATGTTGATGAACAGCTGCTCTGATCATTTATCTGGATGTTTTTATCAAAATATGAAATGTAAATACCAGTTGACTGCTTTTTTATAATATTTCTAACTCTTTAGTAAACAAATGTTTTTTCATGAAACACTCAGATTCAGTTCATTTAAATTTCTATATTTATTTATACTATAAATATTTATTTTCCTTATGTTACTCTACGTGCTCATCATCATATTATCATATTGTTGCCATTTCATTTTGAGAATTAGACTCTTTGGCGGTTTAGACCAGTGTGAGCACATGACTCTGAACTCTGGTGTAAGTCAATTCATTTAAAGGCAGACTGGAGAACTTTCATCGGACTATTTGGTTTTACTTTGGCAGCTACTTCCTGTAATTCTTGCAAGGTTCAATTCATTTCATGAATATATTCGAGTACGTAAAAATTCAATGCATTTTAACATTGCACCTGCTCAACTTTAGAGTAATTTCCTCCAGAGCTGAATCATGGGTAATATTCTGTTATGGAGTGAAACCTCTACTACTGGTCAAAGCCAAAAACATTAAAGGCACATTCAGTGATACAGACTGGTCAGTGTTGGTATTTACTAAATCTTCTGATAAGCAAACGCTATGCTAACGTTTAGCAGCGCAATCCATATTTTTCTTAGATTTGGGGATTTTACTCCACAGCATCCAGCCAACACGTTTCAAGCACTCCTTCTACCTCAAGGCTTTGTTTTTTTTAAGTAAAAAACATAAATTTAACGCATAAATCTAATGTGTTTTTTAAAGACCTTTTTGCAACATTCTGATTTTAAAAACGAGTCCACTAGAAAACATTAAAAAGACGGCTTTCCAACCATGTCATGGAGCTAACATTAACTACAGTAGCCAGCTAGCAAGAGCCAAGCCTCCAGGAAGAGTGGCAGGCTTTGAAGCAAATTTTACATAGTGGCCAAATGGTGGAATTACAACTTCTGGGTCCGTAATGTGGAGCCATGGGGCCACAAAACACTTTTCCCATAGAGTTACATGGGAAAAATACATCCGTCACTCACCGGATACGTTGTTGAGGTAAATCAACTTTCCACTACTAATAGTTTACACGCATGTAAATAGTAAAATGTGAGTCGTTACTCCGCCTCTTTAGACAGCTATATTGATTAAAATAGAAACGTTTGTCAGACACCTGGGAAACGGAAAACTGAAAAACACAACTAAAACATTTCCTGTGTGGACAAGCTGTAAATCGCAACCTTCACATCCAAAAATAGTTTTCAACCAAATGTAGCCTAGCTTTCATCTTCATTAGGGAAGCACCGATACAGATATTGGGCCGATACCGACTCAAATAGCTGGACCGGGTATCGGTCACAATGGGGCCGATATGTTAAAATCCATTCTATGTATAAATAATATATAATTCTGTTTTAATTCCTGTTTAAGTTTTGACTAATTTGTTGCTGCATTGATTTTTAAGATTTTTTACAAAGTTGCTTGCTTATTTAGTTGTTACATTTAGTTTTACAAAATTAGGAAAGCAATGTTTAAGTCAAGCCTGATGTTGCCTTACATATAAAAGAATGATCCCAGTCACTTCCACACAGTGAGGCATACAGCTTATACCCAAAACATAGGTACTACCAACCGTATCGGAACTAAAAAAGTCAGATTGGTGCATCCCTAATTTTGATGTCTTTTCACCCAAATCCCCAAACCAATACTCTAAATGATGTCTTCAGATGTCTGAAGACTCCAGCATGTGACATGATAGAAAAGAAAAGTAGAACCAAGTGAGGAGGAACCTGATTAAATCCAGCCTTGTTGAGCCGAGTTACCTCACTTTCAGAGGAGCTTGGGCCTGGGTGGGTTGGCTCTGACTGAGGAATAGGCCCCGATGTGGGTGATGAGGTTGGGTTCCACGCTGTGAGAACTCTCCCCGGGTATCGTCCTGGCCATCCGATACAGAACCGTGTCTTTGGCGTGCCCCTTGAAGCAGAAGGAGCCGTCCAGATACTCGGCCACCCTGAGCGAGGAGTTGCCGGGGTAGAGCATGGCAGGGGTGCAGCACTCCGTGGCCGGGGAGACGGCGTAGAGTTGCGGGGAAAGTCTCCGCACCTCCAGGAGGTAGTGCCGCCCCAGCAGCTCCGAGGCAGCCATGAAGTAGACGGTGAAGAAGAGGAGGTGGCTGGCCGACAGCGTGAAGGAGAAAGAGCAGGGGTTCCAGTAAGTAAAGGTGAGGAGAAGGGCCGTCGCTCCGACCAGCCCGAGTCCGACCCACTCCAGGATGCGGTAAGGCTCTGGGTTCCAGTAGCGCTGCAGCCTTTCAGGGTGATACAGCTTTATGTAGAGAGTCTGGAGGGAAAACCGACGCGACAGCAGGTCCTTCACCACTGTGAAAAAGTCCTGCTTTGGCAAAGCATCGTCCTCCAGGACAACCATGTTTTTGGGCTTCACCAGCTCCCATCCTTTGCGGAGACAAAAGACGTAATCCCTCTTCTCCTTCTCGAAGACGTTGATTGGTTCCCTGTTCATCTGCTGCTCCCGAGGAGAACGCCGGATCACCCTGAAGTGAGCCTCCAGCAACTTGGCGTCCTGGTTTTCCTGTGAACCGCTTTCCACGTCGCAGACCAACACCTCCGCGCACCGCCGCTCCCCACAGCCTCCCAGAACGCCGCTCAGCTGACGCATCACCTGGAGCAGGTAGTGGAAGTCCCGCCCTTCATTGCGCCGGGCTGTCACAACGGTAACCAGCAGGTCAGGACGCTGGGTGATGTCACTGAATCTGGGAGACACCGGCGATGCGGTGGAGGCGCTCTGCCAAAAGTGCAGCGCATCCTGGCCGCGGTCGAGGCTTTCCCGCAGGACCTCCTCACTCATGGAGTTCAGGTACATGGACTTGATGAAGTAGTACGAGTAAATCAGCGGATGGCAACACAGAGGAAGAACGACGCAAAATGTGATGACGGCCAGGACGAGGGCTTGAGTGGCGGTGTTGGACCATTGCAAGTACTGAATGAAGAAGGTTTTCCATCGAGGCATTGGTGAAACAGCCGGCTGGAACCACACGGTGATGAAATGAACAGAGGAGGGTTCAGCTCAACATTTACTATGTCCCAGCATGCAGTTCTCTTTAGAAAACCCACAGCAGTGAAACCCGATGACGGGAACTGACAGCACTGAGGAAAAAGAGTCAGGTGTTGGCACTTCTTCTTGTAAACAGAGGTGAGAGTTTCAACTCTGTCGTGGTCGTCTGTCGCTGCTCTGGTATCTGTAGAAAGAGACGAGAAGACGTTTTGTTTTTTCACAGTTATCAACTGTTGCCAATCTGTTTGACACCAAAGGGCCAGGCTGTATATAGATCAGGGGTGTCGAACATACGGCCCCGAAGGCCAGAACCGGACGGCCAAAGGGCCACAGGATGACTTAGCATCCATTGATTCAAATGTTTTCGATAAAACACAATGATAGGAAACACAATTCCTATCTGTCCACTGGGGGTTGCACTGTCCTAATCAGAGTAACGGGGCCCTGTGCTCTAAACGCTATGATAGATCCCACATGCTTAAGTTCAGGCTATATGACACAACACTGTTGAGCTAGTGTTCATTCAGAGCTAAATGCTTGATGTGTCCCCAGCACCTTTCAAGTGCTTAAGGAATATAATATTCGGCGCCACGATCAGACTCATCATGGTGAAAAACACAAGAACTTGCAAGGACAACTGAGAACAGAGAAGATAAATGAATTGTTGGCAGGTTTGAGGAAACAGCAGTCTGCTGTTAGTCGTGCTCATCGTCTGTTTTGTGAATGGATTGTAAAAAGGTCACTATGGTTTTACTGGTCCGGCCCACTTGAGATCAAACTGGGCTGTTTGTGGCCCATGAACTAAAAATGAGTTTGACACCCCTGCATAGATTATTATCATATCGGGTGAAAAAGAATGACCCTGTCTTTCAAAAGACTTCTGCACATTTTGGGTCAAGTTTAGTTCATCTTACCCAATCAGAATCAGAACCTGTTTACTGCCAAGTACGTTACACATTCGAGGTGATTGGTGCGTAAACACAATGCACCAATGCAATAGTATTCGTAAACATAAATGTGAAAAACTGTATAATGACAAAATACAATTCATGAATCTAGTAGTGCACATAGTATGTATAAATGTGAGTTTCTTGAAGGATAAATCTTAACTTTGTTATTTCTCTCTTAAATGTCCTCTTACGGTGCTTTTAGTGAAGAGACGAGCTTCACAGTTTGTATTATTCAATCACAAGTAGAGCAACTCCATCAAATGGAAACATTATAGGTGTCGGCTGCATCATTAAAATGCAGAATCCTTGAATTTCGCCTTAAAATGTTGGAGCTCTTTGAATCATTTCGGGATCCTCGTGAGAATTTAATATGAAATTCTGTGAATTGAACGAATTTGGACGAAACAGCCCGAGCGTGTAAAGATGGAGCCAAAGGCAACAGTTCTCCAGAGTTGAAAGAATACGTTTTAAAACAATACGAACATGCCCACATGTGCTTTAAAAGAGTCGTTGGTTGCTGTGAAGAAGTCCACAGTCTTTATTCTGCTTAAAGATGAAGATAATATGAAGCCTCACAGTCTGAGTTATGCAAATGAAGTGAGGATCTCCCAAAAGGAGTCGGTTTAGTCCAATATTTTGTATTTTCCTCAGACAGGTTTTTGTTTATTACTGTCATATGTAATCTCTCTTAATGCTTTTATTGTTTCTGTTTTTACCATATAAAGTGCCTTTGAGTACCTTTTAAAGCGCTTTACAAATAAAATGTACTATTCATACCCCTCACTGTTTATTCCACAAACCGATTTCATTCTGTACATGACTTGCATGTTGTCTCAGTACATGCGCTCTCTGCCAAGACAAGAACAACATAATCCAATTTGAGAAAGCAGCTATTCACTCCACAGTCAGTACAGGGCAGGTGCTTTAAGATAGACTTGGAAAAAATAATGTGCATAAAGTAGGATGGGTCTCTTCACATTCAGCATTAATAATAAACTATAGCCTATCTTGAGATACGTTTAAATATTTAAAAACTGTAGGACGACATGATCTCGCGCACACACACACAGTTATTACCACACACAGACACACACACACTGTACGTGTCGTTACAGTGTGTGTGTGTGTGTGTGTGTTTATACAAAGCAGACGGTGAGACATTGAAGAGTGTTTCTGAACAAACCAGCGCCATGTTTTTCGTCTCTCTTTTGTACAACACCGCCCGAATCTCGCTACAGATGATCAGATTTAACACCTTTACAAAACGGGTCGAATGTTCGCTTTTAATGTGACAGTTTTGTTTTTTTGTTGTCATGTGGCTTCCGGTACAGTGTGTTACCGTGAGACAGGAATGTAAAGATCACCGTCACACTGAACACACTCTCAGTTAGGAGCCGACAGAATGCCACGTTGTGAAGAACAGTCGAGTGTTTCAGGGAGATATTAAATAAAACAGAGAAGACTCACGCTGAGTTGAGGGGCTGCAGCTGTTTGCTGGCCGCTGCCATGTCCTCACTCGTACGGTAATACACCCGCGGACGTGCAGCGCAAATACCGTAATACTTCTACTAAAAGGCGCAGGGACATGATCTGTTGCTCCCGACCAGCAGGTGACACTACAGCCCCTTATGAAAAGTGCATTAGGTAGATATGATTCAGTAGTGGAAACTAACTGTTCCTCATACTGTAGCCTGCTTAAGTAAAAATGTTGAGGTACAAAACTTGTAGTTTTTCCATTCTACGCAACTTTATACTTCTACTCTGCTGGGCCTTAATCTGAGAAATATTGTGCCTTTATTTTAACGCTTTAGTTGCTTCACAGATTCAGATTATACAAAACTAATAACCATTCAT
Source organism: Anarrhichthys ocellatus (assembly GCF_004355925.1). Lineage (NCBI taxonomy): Eukaryota > Metazoa > Chordata > Actinopteri > Perciformes > Anarhichadidae > Anarrhichthys > Anarrhichthys ocellatus. The sequence continues at coordinate 354,326 of NW_022280058.1, forward strand.
TCAATGATATTCGACGATACAAGGCAGGAACCTGGCATTAGTAAAACATTACAGTGTAGCAATTTAGCCATTTCCTATTTCCCATTTATTGTTGCAACATCTTCTTGCAACAATAACACCTTTGACCACCTTTTTACCGGTAAACTGTCACTAAACATGGCTACAAAACACAATAAAACACACTGTACCTTGTTCTTGTTCCAGCTTGGTGCTTAACCGTTAATAAAGTAACCTCTTATACTGCAGAGCAATATCTTACGAACACTTTCTCCTTCAGTGCACACAAGTCTGTTATCGTACTTTTTTCATGGGAAGTCAAGGAAATACTCTCAGACGAGATTTGCATATACTTCCGATTTTGCCGGAAAAGCGTCAAAATAAAGGACCCGAAAGATAAATAGGCACTTACAAAATAAAAGCTTGCAGAAAATGGTTATATTAGCTAACTAGCAAAATAAAGTGCAAAAGAGGCCTTCTACCTTTACAGTGCATGGTAATACTTCACATCACATCACTGTGATTATATTTCAATGCCTTGTACAGCTTACAAGCACATGCGCATTTTAACATAATTTCCATAACATGAGTTTCTAAAGTTTCATACTTCTGTGTTGCAACAGACTGGGTTAACACCGGATGATTCCAGTTATTCAGTGGTCTTTTGGTAGATATATGTATCTTAAATGATCTTTCTTTCGGGGATTTAAATATAGTTGATGGTTGTTCTGCACATTTAATACATTTCAAAGCTGTTCATTGTTTTTCTGTTTAAGTCATTAAAGTGGTCACTAACCTTAAAATCCTACCAGTCAAAACCAAACAAATTGCATGGTGCAATACACAGACGTAAAGGTCCATTCACACACAGGATATCGTCAGCATCACGTCTCTATCAGCTCAACCGGCAACGGCCAGGGAGCGGTTAGGGGTTTAGTGTCTTGCTCAGGGACACTTCAGCACAGGACATGTAGCAGCCAAGGATCGAACCGCCGACCCTCTCTACCCAATGTGAGGTAGAGAGGGTCTACCTCACATTTGTGTTATTTCAGTGAAACTGTAATCATCATCATCATGTATTTATTGCAGTAAACACCCCCTCTGCTCTGTTTTAAGCCCAGAGTAGAAATAGAAACAACAAAACGACCTTCTGTCTTCTAACAACTGCTGGACACAGTTCATGATCCTCTTTAAGATCTAAAAATCACCTTGTTTTCCTCTGGAACCACCGGGGGGACAAACTCAACTAGTTCCCGAGAGACCAGTTCACAAACAAGAGCACTTTGCCTCTCGAGATTAAAGTCACATCGCAGCAAAATAAAAATGCAGCGAGAGTTCAAAAGAAAAGAAAAAGAGGTGACACTGTGATGGCACCTGAGGGCACCATGATCAACGGCACGGTGTGCTCCATGTGTAAAAGTCATAGCAGCAGAGAACCTCCCTTCACAAACAACGCTCCCTCCTTCATCCACTCCCTAAGCTACTGATACTTATCATCATCATGGATTATATATATTGCTGCTTAACAAATATAATAATCAAAATACCTTATACAGCAATCAATTAAGTTGCCCATAAAGTAGCCGTTTCATTAAAACACTTTCTGCCAGTACACTAAATGTGTATCTTAATTAAGTGGTTCTCTCCTCTTCAAACGTACAAACTATGACTATAGGTTTCTGTAAATAGAATTACAAGAAACAATTTATTTTCTACGTCTCTAACATATCAACATTTTTATTTTCCTTCCACATTATTGAGATGTTTGGTCTCAACATTTGGAGAAAACATGACGGATGTCAGCTGAACAAGGTTAACTCTTTTCAGATAAATGTTATTGAAACATAATTATGTTCTGTTGTCCTGAATACACTCCAAACATGAATGTTGACCTTTAAATTAGGAGATAGCAGACGTTCTGTGTTTTACGAGGCATGGAAACAAACCAGTTCAGCTGGATTCCCTTCAGCTCTCTGAACTCTGACCACTTTGAATTTCTTATCCTGCAAATGGATAGTGACCAAAGATATTCGTTAAAATAAGATTTCATGACATCACATAATCTATTTTTTTGAAGCCATTCATTATCATTGGACAGACCAGTGATGATTTTTATCAGCCGTTTTATGAAGATGTAGTTTAAAAGCAATAGAAGAGTTAAACGGCTGAAGGATTGACCTGTAGTAGCAACAGTACTTGAGTATTATTCAACCTGGTCCCTATTTCATCATGTTTGTGTGTCCAAGTGACTAATGGGGACAAACATTTTTTAAACTGGTCCAGCATTGAGTGATAACGCTGCCACCCACAAACGCAAGACGAGCTGCGAGGAACAGTGAGCAGAGTCAATGCAACATTACGTTACCTTCGCCGTGTATTTGTGTGTGTTCAGTGATCCAGCAGCTGACAGCTCAGCAGGAACAACAGCAGCCAGACATGCTGACAGTTTCCTTACTGAGCCGAGCCGGGCCGAGCCGGGCCCATCAGTCTTTGTTACCTATCACGACTCCACACCTGCCAGGTTGGTTTTCCACTAATTGTTAAAACCTCCTGTTAACCTCCTTTGAAAACTCTAAATCAGCAGTGAAGCACACAAACAACAGCAGGACGAACATTTCACGTAGCCAAAGTGTTGGTCGGCTGTCACCCACTGTGGTAGAAACAATAAAGCTTCCGTCGTGTGTTGGATAGTTTTTGGAAATGTTTCGTCTTGAGCATATAATGCTCTCCACTACTTTGAAATGTTCAGATCTCCGTCCTGCTCCTCAGAGGATGAACCCTTAGGATTTGAATGGCCTTTGCTTGAGCGCCACCCTCACGACAAACGTTATATGTTTAGCTCCACTGCTGGTAAAACACTTGAATCATCAGGATGATGAAACGACTCCTGCAGCCTGTAGGGGGCGCTAACAGGGGTTTAGCTTGACAGTCTCCTTGTGTTCAGCACAGGCGGAAATCTCCGGTCCTACAAAATGAAGCCAATGTGGAAGTGCCTTGATCTTGCATTCTTTCAAATGGCCATCAGGGGGCACCTCCTCTGGTTGCAAAAATAAATCAGATCATATTGAAGTCTATGAGAAAATGACTCTACTTCTCTCTTGATTTATTCTGTCAGTAAACATTGTAAACATCTATGTCTTCTTCAATACAGCATGATGTTCATTTAGTAAATTATGTTCCATTTAGAGTCAAATAGACGATAAAGCAGGGTATGCTTTAGGGCGGGGCTACCTTGTGATTGACAGGTCCCTATGACATTGTTGTCTGGTCTGATAGATGTTCGTGTATTCGCAACATTTTGGTTTCCTAAAAAAATCGTACTCAGCGTTCAGTTGTACGTTTCGTGTCTCTTCTGGTTGAAAAAGTAAACAAGATGGCGACGCCCAAATTCCAAACTCGAGGCTTCAAAACTGAAGTCCAGAAACCAATGGGTGTCTCCTTCTCATATACAGTCTATGGTTCATTACTGCTGCTAACGTAACTGCAAGTCACATCCTTCATGCAGGATATTAAAGCAAATGTCAGCGAATGTGGCGTTTTAAGAGCAAATTAACTGAAACTATAAAACAACGATCAGCTTAGGTATGCATCCCGGGACTGTACATTCATCATCTTATCATGAAGTATTTAGCACTGAGCTCGTGCTCTGCTGATGGAGCTGAAGATTAGATAACACAGTGCCGTTACCTGACAACACCATCAGCGGGACAATAGAGAGGAGACGGAGGAATTTGCTGCAGCTCAGGTTGCATCACAATGTAAGCTGGAAGCTTAGCCCGTGAAGCCACAGGTCACTGATACACATGTTAAAAAGTTTAGACGATAAATGAAGGTGGAATCAATGTTTTATTGTGTTACGATAGCGATAGCATGCATACATACATGAGACTGTGTTGCCAATGAGAGCAGCTGAAAGGTCTCAATTGTTGTTTTGGAGATGATTTGTAGTTTGGAGAAGCATCAGAGGAGTTCTGGTTCCAGGTTGTGGACCAGGTCTTGCCTGGTCCTGACTCGTGTCCACAGAGTGTTGTTTCAAACAGGAGTAGGTTTCCCGGTTTAGAAAGGATCAGATGACAGCGGCTGGAAACCAGAACCAGCTGGGCGATTACCTGAGGCGGTTGTCCGACAGCTCGGCTGCCAAATGAGATGCTTTGTTGTTTCCATGGATCTGTTGTTCACAGTGTGAGGTGTGAAAGGCTGCAGGGTCAGATCAGATGATACCACATCACAAATATCAAGGTATCTTCTATTTTAGTCAAAAAGTTTTAGGACAAAAAACTACTTCAGGACTTCGATAACTGGCTTATGATTGAACAGAGCTTGTAACGTTGATTTGATGTCCCTTTAAGTAAGAAAAAGTTGAGAAGAAAGAAAATCAAATCTGAGAACATGTTTTATGAGGCACTTTTACCATCTAGAGCAGAGGCCAGAATGTGTTCAGTTAAGATCTAAAGATCTGTGTAAATTGAAAGACGTTGAGTGTGATATACAGTTCACATTTGTTTACTTTCATTATGATCTTTGAGTTCAGCTTTTCCTGAAAGTGTTTGCCGAACATCTCGTATCAGTTTGATTTGACAGATGAATAAACCTGTTTACATACAAGACGTTTAATATCGCTAAGTTTGAACTTTTAACTGTTATGAAACAACCTTTTATTAAATACTGATGCCTCTATATGACAAACACACATAGACTAAATAGGACCATCAGTGAAGAAGATTGGCTATTTCTATATTGTTGCCACCGGGCCACAAAATCAGATGAAATCATGCAGGAGGTGGAGAGCTTAGCGTCTCCTCCTCCGGCCAGGAGCAGAGCTTCACCTCGCTCCTCCTCCGGTCCCCGCTGGGAGCCTACACCGACACTACGCTGCTGGAGGCCCAGGGCGTACTGCTGGGCCCACTGGAGGATATGGGGAGGCGCAGGAGAACCAGGACTAAGCGGGAAAGACTGTAACAAAATGAGAGATCTTCTAAAGGGAGTCTGGTGCTCGGAAACTTTACTACTTTCGTCCACAGGGACCGCCAACAATCCACACAAGATGAAAGTTCCTCGTGGTAGCTTTAAAGTCTTTCCATCAACATACGAGAGCATTGTATGTTTAATTTGTTCGGTTCATTTCTGATGACCTCTGAAATTCATGTGGGTCAATAAGGCAGCAGCACCTTTAGATGTACAGCCCTTCAACAAAAGTAGTCATTCATTTACCAGCACTTTTCCTGTTTTAACTTGTGTCATCGCGGTTGTGTTTATTGCATTCAGTTTGATGAGTTTTTATGTTCGTAGTTATTATTGTTCTGTGAATTTTGGAGTGAAATATGCTAAATAAATGACTATTACTGTAATTATTATTGATATAAATATTCTCTTCATTATGAGCATATTTATATTTACATCAAATCTACAAGAAACAATAAAAGACATCACCACTGATATTAGTCTTGTTACTGTTGTTTTTGTTGTTGTTGATGCAGAGCTGCTGCAGGTTGTCTGGGTGATAAATGAGTCGCGCTGGTCAAACATTTATAAGTCTGTGTCTCTCTAAACCTGCAGTGAACCTCCAGCGGAGCTCACGGCCACTCTGAGCGGCCCCGGTGTGTGCGGGCGGGCCGCCGGGCGTGTCTCCTCTCGGCTGATGGAGATTCCGGTTTTTCCAGTCGGCTCCACCTGGTCTAACCTGCAGCAGCTCTGAGCCCCGCTTCAGTCCGAGCAGCAGCAGCAGTAGCAGCATCAGCATCAAGATTAGGACCAGGATCAGGATCAGGATCAGGATGGCCTCCAACACTGCCATTATGGGGAACCTCCCCAGCGGGATCTTAATATGTACGACCATCCCCGACATCCTCTACCTGCCCGAACTGGTAAGAAACAGCAGGCTGCAGGACGCGTTTAAAAACTGCTTTATAGGACAGGAACCTTCCACCAGTGGGGCGCGAAGTGTGGTCACTGTTACCACCACGGATGAAAACATCCCCGTATAAACTAGTTTTAATTAGCAAATTGAATTTAGAGAGTCTGACTGAAAAATGTGGATATAGTTAAACGCAGGTAAACGTGTTGCTGGTTTGCTGTGTGGAGAATAAAGGCTCCTGACTGGTGGACATGTTTATTCTCATCTGCAGAAACATGTAAACAAGTTATTAAGTTTAAATCCTAAAAAGCTAATTTCCTCTAATGATTTCACTCCTTTGAAAAACAAGTTCAAACATGAGAGCAGAAACTGAGGAGGAGTTGTTTCACCACCTTTCTTTTCCCTATTCAACCAGAATAAATCATGACTCTTTGTTTGGCAGGTTGATATTATCGTTGTGAGAATTAGAATTAGAATACTGAGTCTGCTGTGAACTTGCCGTTTCAAACAGTGAATGTTCTCAGAGAGGAGAAACAAACAGCCGTCTGATGTGTAGAGTCTGAACATGCAGAGGTTTAGTGAACTAAATGTTTTCTGTCACTGAACTTACACGGTTCACCCAAACGTCACCTTTACAATGTTTCTGATAATAAAAAGTCCACACATTTGGTTATGATCCACAAACTGCTACTGCTAATCCACAGCTCGGATTCAGAAATATATGTGATACATAAACAATGAATTAAGATAAATTCATAACTTTAATCCCCCAAATAGTTAAAATGTAACTAATTTGGCAGAGCAGCAATTTTGTCTATTTTTTTATGTACTCCGAATAAAAGTAGAACTATCCCTTTTTGAGGCGACATAAAGTCTTGGCACAATAATAAGTCCCAAAATTGGACAGACTACTCTACACCTGCAGGACTCTGGTCCGATCTCGGCCCAAAATCCCTTCAACTTTGCACAAACCAAAACCCAAATTAGGACTAGAGTACGCTCTCGCTTGGTCCTGTGGTACTGGTTGTTATAGGGATGTTATAAATTCATTATTTAACTGTTAACTGACAATTATAATTTTGACCTATTAATGCTATTAGTTTAACAAAAATAATTAATAATGATGCATTCATAATAATAATTAGAGGTAAATAGCTGGTCCAGCACACCTTAAGTGAGCCTGAGCCAGAGCTGTCGCTAGCTTAACAGTTAGCTACATTAACAGTTAAAGATTGGTTAACGAGGGTCGGCTATTGGTCAGCAAAAAAAACACAAGCTGGAACACAGCATATTTGTAGTTATGCTTTCACGTTAAAGGCAGAATTATGTTCCGACAAATGCAATATTATAAAAAGAAAAGAGGTATGAAAGCAGGTCAAGGGTCAGAGGATGACAGCAGCCAGACGTTAGACTGAATAGATAACATTCAATAAACCTGCGTGATGGAGGAGAGATCGGAATGAAAATACGAATTGATGCAAAAAGATAGAAACACATTTTTTGTGCAGATTTGACGTCAGGAGACGTCAGCACAGTCTGAATAGAGGAGGAATGTTGCTGCTGTTTTCACAATGACCCACACACACACAGAAACAGTTGAGCAGGTGGAATCTGGTGGAGCTGCATGAATAATGCAGCCTGTCAATCATCAGAGGTGTAGAGTGAACGAAGCTCTGTGCTGGAAATACGGGGTCGACGGATAATGGAAACATATCAGCTGACAAAAGACCTCATTCACAATAACATAAACTGCTAAAAATGGCCACAGCAGGTTGAACAGGTTTTTTTTCATATAGTAATACAATTTAAATGACTAAAAAAGGGTGTTTATAAGCTGTAGTGACGTGTCCGTTGAAAAAAGGCCAAACATGTGTGTAGCCTAGCTTAGCACAAAGACTGGTAGCAGGGGGAAACTGTTAGCCTATAGCTCAATCAAGATTTTTTTTATTTTTTTTTTTACCTTTTAAACAATTTTGAATCCGTCTGATTTTACATGTTGTGTGTTGTTTATTGAACGGGTGTAGAAATATATATATAAAAAGCAGACATTGTGGTATTAGCAGCAGTTAGCGTCGGAGCTATTTGTTAACCAGCAACCTGCTGAGCAGTGACTGAACTCATAGTCCTAACTCTGCTGTCAACTAAACCAGCCGGCTGCAGGATGCAGTGGCTAGCTTGTTAGCTAAGATACAACATGTTATTCTGACAGAATGGAAGGTGTTAAATGTCTAAATATGTGCAAAGATATGAGCATACGTAGACCCATCAACATTATCCAACTCGCATTTGGAATTTAAGCAACAGTTAGCCAAACTAGTTTCTAAAAATGATCCACAATTCTTTGATTGAATTTAATTGTTTTCTTGTGTGACATGTCTTGGTAGTAAATTCCATTCATGCATAACTCGGCACATGAACACTCGTTTGATTACGTTTGTCCTTTCTTTCTGTATTGTGAGAATCACTGATATACTTATACAAAACAAAAGGAGTCTTTGTAGCAGAGCTATTGATGATAAATACAAGTAATGAATAGAGGAATCTGTTTTCAACCCACAACGAAGCTATGCATTGCAACATAGCTTGGTTAAAACAACAACATGCTACAACCGTATCTGTTGTAGCATTTGATTGCTGGGCGATAGCCAAGATTGGACAATATTAAAGAGGTTTTTTTTAAAAACTTTTAATAACATAAATACCATTTCCCATCGAAGTGATCAACAGAAAATGTAAATACAGGGATTTTATAAAAGCTGTACTGACAGACATTGCTTCTAAAAGCGATTCCAGAAGAAGATTGATGTGGACGCTTTTATGAAAGCTCCTCAGTGTGCGCTCTACTTAGGAGGGCAAGGAAACAAAATGGCCTCCTTCAGGGTTGAAAGGTCAAGCAATAAGGCCTGTAATACACAAAACAGATTCAGCTCCACCTAGTGGCTGCACAATGTCAGGTCAGAACAGAGACAGTTTGTTGATTAATCAATAAGTTAATCAATATAAAAATAACACAACTATTTTGGTAATCAATGAATCGTCAAAGTCATTTCTTTAAGTTAAAATGCCAAAACATCTCTTCTCCAGTGTCTCAGATTTTGTTATTTTTCTCTTTGGGTTTTTCAGCTGTTGAACTTTGATTCTGGGAAACTGTTCTGACATTTTATAGATAATTGGTAATCAGCTGATGAATTGATAATGACAATAAGCATTGGTGGCAGCAAAAGAAGCGGTGGGGTGACACGATGTTCAGCTGTGTCAGCATCTCCTCTCACGAGTCTCTGGTGTTCCTGCAGATCTTCGGAGGTCTGGTCTGGATCCTGGTGGCGTGCACGCTGGTGGTGCCGCACAACCCTCAGGGCTGGGTCATGTTCGTCTCTGTCTTCTGCTTCATCATGACTTTCATCTGGCTGGTGGTGTTCGCCATGGGAGGGCATCACAACAAAGGCCGCTGGGCTGCAGCAGTAAGTCCTCCTCACATTTTATAAAGCAAATACTGTTTACTGTAGAATCTGGAAGAGTCCGAATCCTGCACCCTTCATTCCTGATCATCATTGACCTCATTGGGACTTGTTTTGTTCCTTTCAGTCAAACATTGGTCCCAGTTAATTCTTGTAACTGGTGCAGTGCCCGTTCAAAACGTGCCTGTTGCTGCTCGCAGCTTTCTCAAGAACGGCTCATCCAAACAACTTCACACTCAAGACTGCAGACATCAACCTGCAGAGAGATAATCCACACAGTCAACGTTTAGGCAACTCTGCTTTAGTTCCATTATCACATTGCACTGATTTCACAGCAGAGAAAGTTTTGGAATCTCTTCCTTTTGGTGCGTTCAAGGACACCGACATCTCTGATGAGTATCTTCTATGCAAAGAATTACAAAATCAACATGATTTTTCTTTTCATAACAACCTTGGATTGCTTTTTGTTTGTCTTCTAGGTTTGACTCTAATGTCAGTGTGCTGCGTTTTGGCTGCTAACAATCAGTGCAGTTGAGACAAAGTGAATTTGGTCACTTCTTTCTTTTCAGCCAACGATTCTTAACTCTCAGACAACGGAGGAACTTGAACGCACCACAGAGAGATTTCCACACAGACTCATCACCAAACTACTTTAAATGAGACAAAAAAACTAAAGCTGGATAAACCACTCTGACAAATGACACGTTGTCTTTTTTTATCAGAATAAGGAGAGAAAATGATGTCCTCTGTTCACGGACAACACAGTAAATTAATGCAACATGTCACCATGACAAACCAGTTTTGCGTGACAGTGTTTGTTTTGATTCTCTGCCAGTGCAGACAGTGAACGTGACATTCACCACATAGCTGTGATGAACATCGATCTCGCCCCAAAGACTTTCTCACGTTCTTCTTTTGTCTTCCTCTTACTCGCCTGTCAGGACGTTGCCTATCACGGCATCGCGGCCTTCTTCTACCTCAGTGCTTCAGTGGCTTTGGCCAAAGTGACTCTGGAGATGGACGACGGGACCAACTCTCGAAACTACAAGCTGGACGTCTCTGCAGTGGTGAGTTGTTTAACGTCGAACGGATGTTGAATAAACTGTAGAGAGGATTTTCTCATCCAGACTAATAAAAAAAAACAGATGCACACATAGACCTGAACCTGCAGGACCAGCTGAGAAACCGCTCTGAAGTATTGTATAAAAAGCAGCATTGGTGGATGTTTTTCTGTATCAGCCTTCAGAATAATCTGTAGCTCCACCAACAAAACACAATGATCTTAAAGGAACACTTCAAAATTCAGTAAAATCCTCTCTTTCTCTCTGAGCGTTAGATGTTCAGATTGATATCACTCTCATGTCTGTACGCTGAAGCTACAATGGGCAGCTGGTTAGCTTAGCTTAGCACGAAGACCCTGTTTGCACTTCTCACACACACCCGAACACACACATGCCTAACAGCCGGTACGGTGTTGCGATTCTACTATTATGGATTATCCTGTAGATATGCATGGTCCTCAGAGGATGACTCCTTTCATCCAATCAAATCTTCCATTGGTGTTCCCTTTTGTCTCTTCAGGTCTTCTCGTACGTGGCGACGCTTCTCTACTTCATCCACACCATCCTGTCTGCCATGCGATGGAAATCTTTCTAGAGGTCTCTGAACCTGCACACAACTGATCTCTATCCTTAAACTTGTGCATAAAGTTGCGGCACGCTGACATGAAGGGGGGGCTGACGGTGATGGAGACTCGATGCTGAGGTTTTTTCCTTTTCCCTCTGCTGGGAGAGAAAGCAATGAAGCAACATCTGGATCACCACAGCGTCTCTCAGTGTCCGGCTGTCTGAAGCAGGAGGGGTTTCAGGGATTCAAAGTGATGAAGTTTAGGAGTCACAGCCGACCAGCCGACACCCCAGATCCACAGAAACTCACTTGTTCCAGATGTTGCACGACCTACTAGCAGGGTCAACTAGCCTCAAAAATGATGAACAAGATAAATCAACAGAGACGAACAAATTTAAAAATGGTAATCTTCATCAAACTGTTTTTTACTCCTGAGATGTTTCTGAGGGTTCTTATTATTTTGTCCACTCTCACATGTTGTATCATGCACACTATCTCTGCCTACTTAGAGGATCTATGATGTCAGCTTTGTTATGTTTTTTCCTTTAGTGCAATCAAGTAGTTTGATATTCTTGTTTCTCTCTCATCTGATTAAAGAACAATTCTGATGTAGCGGATTTTATATTTTTATAAGTTTCTTAACAAGAACATTTAATTAAATGTGAATCAGAACAAGGATGTAAATTCAGATTTTTTTTTTTTTGGTATAAAAGCCTTTATAACTGACTGCTTCAATTTTGTAAACATTTTGAGTCATTAAGTCATTGACAATGAAGAAATGTGTTTGTTTGGAAACATTTGAAACTTACGTGTTTTTTTGTCACTTTATTCATCAAATTGGTGCGAATAAACATTCACGATGAGTTTACACCAACATGTATGTACTGGAAGTCAAGTGGAAAAATGGAATTTCTGACATCTTAATTTAACCCATTCAACAACTATTTGCTCTGTGAAGATATACAGAGGAGTAATGTCTACCTGAGCAGAGGATGAAGTCTCCCTCTGTGTGCTGAGCTTCCTCCTGGGTGGCTCACGGCAGCCGCTCTGCACTGCGCTCATACAGTGTTTCCTGCTGGCAACGCCGTCCCGACTGACGCAGAAGCGTAGCCCCCATCCCCCTCATTTAAACACTGTTAGCTCCGTTATCACTGCTGCTGTCATTTGCACTGTTAGCACCGTTAGCTGCGAGCCACTTGCTCAGCCGTCACAAGTTTTTTTACTTTTCATCAGTGGTTAACTCATATCAATTAAGTACATACTACTATATATATCTACTCAGTATATCCACAATTTTTGAAATATCACTTGAAAACAAAATGTTCAAAGCCTTCTGACTTGAATGTTTTGTGTACATAATCAATGAGATGTTTGTAAGTTGATTGCACTAGAAAATCAAATCAGAATAGAATAAATATAGAACAATATTTCCCCATTTATTTCCCTAATTTACTTCAAGTCACATTCAGATTCTTATGTTTTTGAAAAAAAACTTGAGTAATTCTTTCATATGATATTTTGACATGTAAGTAATACAACATCTCTTTCGGCATTTTGGCCGTCGCCATCTTGGTTTATTTGCAACCAGTGAACGGAAGTGACCATATTTGGACTGCGGAGGAGTCACGTAGAGACACCATATACGACTCTGGTAGCAACCTGTCAATCACAGGTAGCCCCGCCCCTGAAGTATACGTTGTTTCATGGTCTATTATTTAATAAGAATGGGACCATAATTTACCAAATGAACATCATGCTGTATTGCAGACTTGAAACTTGCGGTTGAGACCATAAACTCATGTTTTCAATGTTTACTGAGGGAATACATGAAGTCAGAAGTAGAGTCATTTTCTCATAGACCTCTATACAATCAGACATGTTTTTTGTAACCAGAGGAGTCGCCCTGAGGGTCAGTAGAAAGAATTCAAGCCTAAAGCACTTCCCCATTGCCTTCACTTTTTAGAGCTGGAGCTTGCTGCCTGGTCAAAACAAAATAATGAAAAAAACTACCAAAATAAGACCCATAACATAGACACAACTATTCTTGAGCACTTCAGTACTTTAGAACAAGACTCCAGTGAAGCTGGTGTTGGGTGAGCTCACCGTGTATCTGACGGTAAAACAAACTTGATGAAACTGTCCACTGATGCTGGTGGGACATAATATCCAAATATTAAGATTTGAGGTATTTTAAACTGGTGGCCAGCAGCACTGAAAACAACAGGTTTAGTGAAGTATGGCAGGGAGTTAATACAGGGCAGGCTCTCTCTATCACACACACACACACACACACACACACACACACACACACACACACACACGCACGCAGTGCAAGGCCACTCAGGCAGTATGGCGGGTCAGTGAACTGTAGCCGTGATGTATAATTGATGAGGGAAGGCAGCAGGAGATAATAGCGAAGCATCTCCGTGAAACTGAAGAAGATTGTGAGGCCACAACATTCAGCTCACTCACAAACAGCTGACACGCTTTACATCCAAAAATACTTTCTCCACCCGTTTGGGCCCCTCAGCTCCAATGAAGGGAAATCGTATTACAGCACACAGGAATATTTTAGACAGATCTTCCATCCTTAAGTCAACATTTTGTGTTTGATTTTTTCCTGTTTGTTATCTTTGTTTGCAACTTCATATCTATTGATATACAATTAACATTTAGTTTTCTCGTTCCTCAAAATGTTGATAACTGTCCTCTATTCACTGTTTATGTCTCCTCGTTGCATTCTGTTAATGTTTTGTCTTGCAATAAATAAATAAGTAAAGAAACAAACAAACACAAATAACTCCAAGATATAAAGAGTTCCTCTGGGTTAGTATAACAGCGATCTGATTACATAACAATGGCTGCTCTAAAGCGTAGAGAGAACAGCCATCAAAAGTCTATTCTTCAATCCAAAATGTCAGATGTAGCAGGTTGCAATAATTGATAATTATCTGAAACTATTTCAGCAGGAAAATCTGTGCAAAAGTTAAACAGTCACACTATAATTACATCATAAAGAAGGAAATGTCACAAATTCAGTTTCACATCA
>NW_022280058.1:368319-413761 GCF_004355925.1 Anarrhichthys ocellatus
AAATTGTCCACAGTCTCAAGTAGCACTTGTGGAACCGACATGTCTGCTCACTGTGCAGGTAGAAGAGGGTAAATACGTTTCCAGATTAGCATTCAATGTTAATAGGAATAATTTGATAATACTCTTATTTGCTTTGTTGCCAAAAGTTAGATGAGAAGATTAATAATACTCTCATATCTGTCCTAGTTTAAAGGAGATTATATTCTTGACTAGGGCTGCAGCGTATTACACAAATCATTTAATGATGTTGATACAGATCAGGTTTACACATTAATAACAAGAACCTTTGATCGGCAGGATGTGGGAAGTGTATTTAGTGATCTCTTTAATTCACCAGGTAGCACTCCAATGGACTATTGGCCTACTTACACCTGCTGGAAAAGGGACACAATGAAGTCATGAGTTAACCTTTCACAAAGGGTCACGAGTTTATCTCCATTAATATGTCTGGAGTCCAGGATGTGTTCAAGGCCGGGCTAAAACTTTTATACCGTATTTTAAATATGATTAGCACATAATTGCTGAAGTCAGTAAATAGTTACATTCCACCATTGTTAAGATAAATATATTTGATAACTAATAATTATACCTAATACTATTTATTAACAACTACTTATATTTTTAACATCACAATTCATAATTCATCTGGAAATTATCCAAAAGAGGTCCAAGCTAAGCTCTGAAATATACTGAAATCTATTAAATGTACATATATATTTTACACTTTTATGGATCTTAATAATTCAAACAATGACGAAAACATATTTTATTTACAGCTTTTTTTTCAGGTTAGAGCAACAGCCCGTCAAAACGTCTGTGCGCGTCCTTGTCTGCTGTTATAACAGGAAACCAGCAAATGTTAGAAAATCACTTGGGGCCTAACTGGGGCCGAGATACCCTGACTTTCAGTCCCTCGAGCTCCAAAACCACTGGAGCCTACATTTCCCACAATGCAAGCTGTTCACATCGTTAATCTAGCAATCACCTGATCCATCGGGGTTATAACTGTTCTCATATACAGTATGTGGTGGTGAGTCCACTGATGGTCGTGTAAAAACAGCAGAGTGCCACTTTATAGAGCTACATGCTGAAGAAAGAGTTCCGACTCATAAACCGTTCATGACGGCTGCTTTAGTATAAAGTCATTTCCGGAAATCCTTCACATTATTGGATTCTCACGAGGATCTGAGATTTGGGTTTATGGTCTTTACCTCGTTGTTGAACAGAAAAAAAGGAACAAACGGGCCTAAAAACAACACTCCCACAATGAAGACATGAGTATGATAAAGGATTTACATTAATAAATATGAAACAAACACCGTTAGACATCCCCTGAGAAAGAACGACACACCCAAAACAGACGACCACCGTCCGTGCTACAACATTGTGTCGACAAACTGGTTCCGGCAGGTTTTACAAACTTCTGCTGAAACTTTAACTGTTTGATTTTTACAAAGTGCTCAAACAGCGAAGCAGCGCCGGAACCAAAAGTATCATTGAATGAACATTTTAATAGGAAAGGACTCACCGCGGCTCCGACAACCCGCAGTACACCAAGCGACAGAAAACACACAGAATGACGGATATAACTTTAGTTTCGGTTTCTAAAGAATGTGAGGCTGCAATAAAGGGAAATCTTATTACAGCACACAGGAATATTTTAGAGATCTTCCATCCTTAAGTCAGCAGTTTGTGTTTGACTCTTTCCTGTTGGTTCTTTTGGTTTGCAACTTTATTTTTATTGATATAGAATGAACATCTTCTTTTCTCTTTCCCTAATAAAATGTGATAACTGCTCTGTATTCACTGTTTAAGTCTTCCTCATTTCGTTCTGTTCATGTTTTGTCTTTTGTCTTGCAATAAATAAATAAGTAAGCAAAGAAACAAACTAATAACTCCAAGATAACAAGAGTCCGTCTGGGTTAGTATAACAGCAATCTGATTACATAACAATGGCTGCACTAAAGCGTAGAGAGAACATGTCAGATGTAGCAGGTTGCAATAATTGATAATCATCTGAAACTATTTCATCAGGAACATCTGTGTAAAAGTTAGACAGTCACACTGTAATTACATCATAAAGAAGGAAATGTCACAAATTCAGTTTCACATCACTCCTTTCCAGATATTCAACTGGATTTATTTGATCAATCACATCATCCAGAAGATGTTTCACATAAGTTCCACTAAAAAAATCAAAAAAATGAATATATGATAGATATGTTGTCACACTTGTTGAGGCTCTTTCTGTCCTCATCTTCCTGCAGGTTTGCACCACAGATGCAGAAGCACACAAACCTGTTGTCACATCAATGTGGCTCCACCTGCTGACACCAGGTGGAGATGACAAGCACCTGCAGACGTGATGGAGCTGTACTTAAATCTCAGGATCAACACTTTAAAATGTGTTGGGACATAGAGAATACTGGCTACCGCTTCAGTCTTAATGTTGACGGTATTTATTATATCAATACACATTTTTGATAGTATTCATGGTCCGCATTTTTTCAGCAAAATCAATTCAGCGTATTCTCTCTGTATTTGTCTCTAACTTTTCATTGACTAAGGAACCAGCTGTTCCTCTAAAGGATTACAACTTTTACACATGCTGTGGGAAAGAGAAATAATGCCATGAGTGTGTGTGTGTGTGTGTGTGTGTGTGTTTCTCACCCCCCTCTCTGGTGTCGCAAGCAGGTGTACTGGTGACTACTGTCATCATTTTGTGGACAGTCAATTGCCCAATGTCCTTTTTATTGGCAGATGTAGCACTCGTCTTCCCCCTGCGATTGGAAACCACGACCTCTTCCTCCTTGTCCTCTGCCTCTTCTGTAGAAACCTGAACCCCCTTGGTTCTGTTGTTGTTGTGGTTGGCCCATGACCATGCTCTGGACCGCCTGGACCATGGTCAGTTGAGCCAAGTGCATCTGCTTTTCTTTGGCCTCAGTTTTCTTCTGTTTGTCATCAGCTGCTTGTTTTTCTGCATGATTAGCATGTCTGACAAGTTCAGTAAGGCGGGCTTCTTCATAACCAACACAAGTTAATTTCACTGCTGCAGAGATGGGTGGCAACAGTCCATCCAGGAAGCACTGTTTGAGGTGGCACTCCCAGTTGCCCGCTGCATCTCCTCTGGCTGCAGGCTCCTGAAGACCGCTGTGCTCGTTGAAAATAACATGGAGTCTGGCGTAATAGTCTGCTACAGTTTTACCAGGCTTTTGCTTGCATGATGTTATTTTTGACATGTTGATTTTTGGCGGGAAAGCAAGTGTCAGAGCTGCAACTAGTGCGGTAATCATGTCTCTATATGCGGGTGTCTGTAGCTGAAAGTATGAGAAAAAAGAAAAAAGTAAAGTATATCAACACTAGAGATTCATCACTTTATATCAATCAACAACAAACTGCAGAATCAGCTGATCTGGTTCATTCTTGTCCTTCTGCATTAGCATCTGTTTGCTGCTGAGCAGGTAGTCTACAGTGGCTTCTCTTGAACAGCTTGTCAACGTCCCTCTCCAGGATGGAGAGAGTCCTCGTTGTTGTGAGGACTGTCCCTTTGTCTTTCACAAACACAGTAGGATTCAATCAGGTCATTGGACATGTGCAAGTCGTTAGTGGAGTGAGGAGCTTTAGGTTTGCAGCTGGTGATCAATCTGAGACCTTTTCAGACAGAAGCAGAGTCGTTCACTGAGAACTGGTGTTGGAGTTGCTCAGAGTACAGTCGTTTGGTTTCTCTCACCGTCTCGCTAAACCTGTACTTGTCCTCCTGAATCGTTCTTCTGTGTTCAACCTCAGCTGTGTGAGCCAAGGTTTGTATTTGAATATTTGTGTATTTAAAAACAAATATTTATCCATTATGGGGTTTGAGATAGAAAAAATGCCACACCAAACAAGTAGATCAATATTAGACGATGCTGCAAAACTCTAGCTGGACTCTACTGTAAATTAAAGATGATGAAGTGCCATCTAGGATGCCCTTCAGTGGATAGAAAGTTATGAAGAGGCTTATAGGACAAAGAGAAACCTACATTATAGACAACTTCACAGTTTACTTCTTCTCTGAACTCCACAACTCGCTACTTTAAAAAGTGTATCCTCTGGACTCAGTATGTATCGTTCATAGTTTCATAGTTTAATTCTATATCCTAATAACAATCATCTTTAGCACATTTCATGCACTGTTATGAAGACAGCAAACATTTCAAAACATCTCTTCCTTGCACGCGGCCTATACGTTTTGAAACAGCAACAGCCAATGAGGAGAGGGGGAGCTCCAACTCGACCGACCAATGGTGTAACGTCGTGCTTCACTCCTCCTCCTTTTCACCAACATGCAAGTTTGGGAGATCAGTATAAAGGAGCAGGTGAAGGAGCAGCAGCTCAAACGGGACAAAAAGAACAGTTTGACTTTTGTTCGAATCACAGACTTCTGTTTCTGTTGAGTGAAACTCACACGAGGAGAAGAAAATGAATGGAGTTCATCTGGACTTGGAGACTTTCTCCTGTTGCATCTGTCTGGATCTACTGAAGGATCCGGTGACTATTCCCTGTGGACACAGCTACTGCATGAACTGTATTAAAACCCACTGGGATAAGAAGAAACTCCACAGCTGCCCTCAGTGTAGGCAGACCTTCACACCGAGGCCTGTCCTGGTGAAAAACACCATGTTAGCAGATTTAGTGGAGGAACTGAAGAAGACTGGACTCCAAGCTGCTGCTGCTGATCACTGCTATGCTGGACCTGAAGATGTGGCCTGTGATGTCTGCACTGGGAGGAAACTGAAAGCCTTCAAGTCCTGTCTGGTTGGTCTGGTCTCTTACTGTGAGAAACACCTTCAGCCTCATTACGATGTAGCTCAATTAAGGAAACACAAGCTGGTGGACCCCTCCAACAATCTCCAGGAGAACATCTGCTCTCATCACGATGAGGTGATGAAGATGTGCTGTCGTACTGATGAGCAGTGTATCTGTTACCTCTGCTTAATGGGTGAACACAAAGGCCACGACACAGTCTCAGCTGCAGCAGAAAGCACTGAGAGGCAGAGAGAGCTGGAGGTGAGTCGACTAAACATCCAGCAGAGAATCCAGGACAGAGAGAAAGATGTGAAGCTGCTTCAACAGGAGGAGGAGAAAATGAATCTCTCTGTTGATAAAGCAGTGGGGGACAATAGGAAAACCTTCACTGCGCTGATCCGTCTCATGGAGGAAAGAAGCTCCGATGTGAAGCAGCAGGTCAGATCCCAGCAGAGAACTGAAGTGAGTCGAGTCAAAGAGCTTCGGGAGAAGCTGGAGCAGGAGATCTCTGAGCTGAAGAGGAACGACACTGAGCTGAAGAAGCTCTCACACACAGAGGATCACAAGCAGTTCCTACACAACTACCCCTCACTGTCACCACTCAGTGAGTCTACAGACTCATCCAGCATCAAGATCAGTCCTCTGAGCTACCTTGAGGACTTGACAGAGGCTGTGTCAGAAGTCAGAGATAAACTACAGGATGTTCTGAGAGACAAATGGACAAACATCTTACTGACGGTGACTAATGGGAATGTTTCACTGCAACAACCAGAGCCCAAGACCAGAGCTGAGTTCTTAAACTATTCAGGTGAAATCACTCTGGATCCAAACACAGCACACACACACTGCTGTTATTATCTGATGGAAACAAGAAAGCAACAGCTATGAGTCAACAACAGTCTTATTCTCGTCACCCAGACAGATTCACTGGATGTCATCAGGTCATGAGTAGAGAGAGTCTGACTGGACGTTGTTACTGGGAGGTGGAGTGGAGAGGAGGAAGAGGAGTATTTGTAGCAGTCTCATACAAGAATATCAGCAGAAAAGGGGACGTTGGTGAATGTATGTTTGGATGGAATGACAAATCTCGGGTGTTCCATTGTGGCAATAACGGATGTGCATTTGTGTACAACATGGACCGATCTCGCGTCTCAAGTCCTCAGTTCTCCAGAGTAGGAGTGTACCTGGATCACAGAGCAGGTATTCTGTCCTTCTACAGCGTCTCTGAAACCATGACTCTCCTCCACAGAGTCCAGACCACATTCACTCAGCCTCTCTATGCTGGACTTCATCTTTATGATGAAGTGTCTTTAGGTGGAGCTCCTTCCTGTGTCTGTTTAGCCATGGAGGCTATCACTGCTCATGATGATGTTTGTTTACCTGAACTGACATTTCTCTGCATGAACATTTAAACTTCTCTGAGCTCTAAATGTTTGATGAATATTTGTATTGATGCTTTTATTTTGTTGTTTCTCTTCCACTGCATGAATCTTAAGAGAGAAAACACCAGACCTTCATTCATCCAAGATATTTTGTTCTCAGTAAATGTCTCTTTACTGATGTTGTTTGAAGCTGCAAAAGACTCAGTGAAGTTGTTACACGTCTTCCTGCAGTGAACATCACAGCAGGTTAACAGGGGAAATGTGAAAACTGAAGCTCAACACAAGAGGGCGCCTTCATGCTGATAACCAGGGATGTAGTGGAGGTTCAAACTCACTTTGTCTACAGTTTTCGTGAAAACATATTTTTTGTCCTCACAAGATAAATCTGAGTGTTCCATGATATGATGAGAGAAAAGTTCTGCTTCACATTGTTACATAATCTTTGCTGTTTTTAATGAAACATTGGATCGTTTTAGCCTCAATCAGTTATTAGAATGAGGCCGTCCGAGACGTTTAGAGGGTTAATGTCTCATTGATGGAGCTGCTAACAACTCATGGACATCTGAAACATGATAACGAGCCCCGGCTGATTTCTTTTAAGGTTTGAAACCAGCGCGTCAATCCTCAGCAGTGTGTTTGTATTTGTTGTGTAAAATCTTGATCTCAAAAGTAACTACAGTGGAATACAAAGTACAACGTTGGCTTTAGAGTAGTGAAGAAGAAAATGACAAGTTTAGTACAAGTACCATAAAACTCTACTTCAGTGTAGTACTTTGAGCAAACAGGCTGGTTTGAGATGAGATCAGGCGGCAGCAGCAGGAGGTCGATGACGAGTCCAACAGTTTCCAGCTGTCTTCAAAGAACAAACAGGAAGTCACAGAAACAGTTACATCCTGTTACATCCAAACTGTAGGCTACTTGTAGTTTTTAGACCACGTTAGGATAAATTTATATTTGTTTTTAAATATATTAATATAAATATATATGTATATATTATATACATATATACTATATATTTATATTTGTAAATATGTGAGTAGCTCGTATTCTGTTCTTAGTTTTTTTTTTACGTCTGCTCGTTTTGATAAGTGACATTTAAATAAACTACATTATCATACTCTGTCTGCTGGTTGTTGCTGGGCAGGTAGCGTACTGTTTATCAGAGTTTTTATAATGCCAATATGAACGAGGAGAACAGGAAAGTTGCAGGCCAGACAAACCAAACAATGAACTCGAAGATGATGTGAGTACATACTGTACTTATAGGTACAATCTTGACAGACTTACTTTAAATACTTTTTTTTCTCCACTACGACGTTACTTTTTACTTAAAAACACGGCTTGTGAACGAGGTCAACGGCGCTACCACAGCTTTACACTCGGCGGCTCAAGTTACCGCAATCTCAGAAAGAGAGGAGTCAGCGGAGGGTTATTCAGCTGGTTGCCATCTGCAACCACACCGCTAGATGGCGCCAAAGTACCCCTTTAAGTAAAGGATCTGAGTCGTCCTTCACATAAACACAATCGTCTTATCCACTGCTAATATAAAAATAGTGATCATAGCAGCTCTAAGGAGATATACGAAATGGAAAAATATAGATACAAGGTTTAAACTGGAGTCATTTTTAGCAATATGTTAGAAGTGAGAAATCATCTGTTTTGCTTTTTAAAAATCCCCTACAGCAGCCCATCTGTGTGTAACCACACACACACACACACACACACACACACACACACACACACACACACACACTCATTGGTACCCTCTGTGCTGCAGCGCTATACACCGCATTATTCTTGACCCTCCCTTCCTTCCTCTCTTGATTTGCTAACAGAGAACGCCCATGGTGGGTTTCAGAGGCCAAAGCAAAACTATCGCCTGATCATCAGCTTCAGACACACTCAAGCAAAAGAAAAAAGAAAAAAAAAAGCACATGCACACACACCCACGCTCACATAAAAACCTGAAGTTCCCCATGTTTTCTCAGAAGACTCAGGCTGTTACTGCCAGCATCACACAGACAGTGACTATATTTATATATATTATATATACATATATATATATAGAGAGAGAGATATATATTTGAATGATGTGTGCATCTGGACGGCCAATCGCGCTTCTGCTGTGTTGCCTGATCAGCTCAGGTGAGTGAAATGACAGCTCGATGGTTCAATGAGACGAAACGCTCAATGTGGAAACAGTCAGCGCAGAGAGCATGATACCGACTGGTAGTTTTGAAACACTAATGTTTTTTTGGGCTTGTGATCCATCACAGTAAATTCTGCTGTGAGCGATGCACTTGCAACAGGTTGTGAATATCACTGAAGTGCAAGCAGGTCAACCAAACAGTGATTTTTACGTCTCAGATTGTGGCGTTTTTAAACATTTACAGAGGACTAAAGAGGTCTTCTGTTTCACTCTCTTAACTCGTGGTCGCTCAGATTCTTTGTAGGAACACTGTAGTTGAGTTTGGGAACCCCAGGTAGAGAGGATCACCGTTTAATCTGTAGTACGTGTACAGTATATGTCAATATGGCGCTAAGTGATATACTTATTTTGATGTATTTGCATCTTCACAAAAATTAATTGAATGATGAAATGATTAACAGATGACCTCATAAAGTAGATTCAAAGATTAGTAGAGTATTTAAATGCTGGTTAAATGTTAATGCATCAATGATAACAATCCAACATTTTAATAACCCTCTGAAAGCATCTGTTCTTTCTTTTTTTAATACTCAAAATATATTTTTGCTACCAATGCTTTTACTTGAACATTTTGAATGCAGATGTAATGTTGTTACTGATACCTCAGTGATGGATCCCGGTGCTTCTTCCATCACTGAAATATGAGCTGGAAAAATAGTTCCACTTTGATTTTTGACTTTTATATCGGCTCTGAAGACGAGACCGTCGATAGAGACGCAACCTGGCAGTTGCCTTGTGCCACTCATTTTGCAGACTGGCATGTGGGAAACATGACTAATACATTTCTGACGGCCGGTATATGCCGACGCCCACTCCAGAGAGCTTCTGCGAGTGAGGTCATCTGATAGGCAGCAGAACAACCTCGGGGTGCAGTGGAACAATGGTCATAGAAAAGAGGAGCGAGTTCTTTGACTTGGGCAGGGTGTCCTTCCTTCCTCAGAGGAACACACTGGGTGTATTCAGCGCGCCACGAAACAATGGTTCACAATAGATCTGCTAAATAGGAGTATTATTTCACGAGATGGCAAAATTCAATTGACCCTTGCCTGTATTGTGTAAAGACGGGGGAAATGAGTTCATACAGACAACATGAACAGAAGCAGAGATTCTTATCTGTGATGAACGTGACAGATACTTAAATATATATACACACTGTATACCTTTTAGAGTCAGATCAGCTCCAATGTATTTTATATCTACTTAGTTTAGATGATTAAAGATTATGAAATGTGTATTCTTTGAGAGAAATAACCTTTTCCTGCAGTGTCTATTCTAAACATGTCTGTAGTGAAACTCCTCCACTCCACAGCTATATTTATTCATAAAGTGACTTATTGTGTCTTTCTTCCTCTCCCTGACCACTCTCGTGACCTCACCTCCCCTGTTTCCATTTTCACACCTGCTCCACCTCTTCCATGGCACATGTTACCTCCCCATCTCCACCCTCTCCTTCCCTCGGTGACTCAGAGACAACAGGAGAAGTCGGCTGCCCTCTGACGCTGTCTCCCTCCACCCTGGTGGTCAGGTATGTACATGGGAACAGCATGGTGATTATTTCAGTGAGGTACGGTGGCTCAGAAGTTAAAAGGGTTCTGTGTCTTTCTTTCCTCCATTTCAAAGGAGTCTCAGGGGTGGAGGAGATTTACACGTTTGCGCCAAAGTAATGAGACACATTATAAAACTCTGCCATTTATCTGCGCTTGTTTGGAAGCCGATGCACATTTAAACAAGTGTTAAAGAAAACGGAGAAAAGCCAAGCAACGCAGACACATGGAAATAATTTGACTTTTGCCCAATTGTGCACAAATGCCGACACTAAAAGTCAAGCAAACTTAAAAAACGCTTGCTCCTATACTTTGATAGCGTGCACTCATTTTTTATTTGTGTTACCACTGACCTCACTGAGAAGCGTACTCTTACCCTGTTGCTGTGTA
Organism: Anarrhichthys ocellatus; assembly: GCF_004355925.1. NCBI lineage: Eukaryota > Metazoa > Chordata > Actinopteri > Perciformes > Anarhichadidae > Anarrhichthys > Anarrhichthys ocellatus. The sequence goes on from NW_022280058.1 coordinate 378,630, forward strand.
AATTTATGTCAACTGTCAACTCTCCTGTCACAGGTTCGGAGATCCAGTCACAGCGAACTGCTCTGTATCAAGGATTGGCTTCTCTCCTCTTGGTTGGGTAGTCTCACTGGTAATTAATGCTCTAATATATGACTTGAAAACCCTGTTAGCTTAACCCTCAGCCTACCGACATGTTTAACATTCAAGGACTACAGACTGGGGTCCCCAAGAATAAACTACTGTAAGAAACAGCAGTTATTGCAAAATGTTAACTTATTTCTTCTCAAAACATTCTTAGTTTTGTAATTAATGTCGTCTGAATAAAAAACCTGATTATTAAAGGAAAGTTAGTTAATTTTGTCTTTGTCTTTGACTTTGTTCTTGTGTTATTGACAATTAATGACTAGAACAGAAGTCCAACAAAAGAGCGCCATTATTGTTCGTAGCTATGAATGCTGGAGGAGACCAGCTGGCCGACCCACATAACGTTATATCGAAGCCACCATTGGAACAGAATCCTAATAGCTTTGTGATTTGTGATCTTCTGCAACTCTAGGCAGCTCCTGAACCCACGATGGATCGGTTTCTGGTCTGGCGTGTTGACAGGATGACTGCCTGGAGCATCAGGCCTGCGTGCTACGCACTATCTGAACAGGGGGGGCAGTGCGACATTCATCTCCCTCTAACAGTCTACAGTGAGTGAGGACATTTCTCTTTCTGACGTGTTAGAAAAATAATCCCTTTTCCTCCTTTGGTTTTATATGTTGATTTGTCTCCACAGAGCCTCCACGTAATGTGTCCATCAGCTTTGTTGACCCCACTGGGCCGATGTTTGAGGGTCAGCAGTACACTCTGCAGTGTACAGTAGAGGACGTGGCTCCTGTTGAAAACCTCACTGTGACCTTCTACAGAGGACGGACAGTACTGAGTCAACAACAGTCCAACATCAACGACACAGAGAAGAAACCATTGACTGACATCTTCTCTTTAAACATCACCCTCAGTAAAGAGGACGATGGAGTCCAGTACTGGTGTGAAGCAAAGCTAGAACTGGGACCTGATGGACCACAGCGCCCTCCAGTGGTGACGTCACGAAACATCACCACCACTGTGTACTGTGAGTTTGTATCATTTTTTTTTTTTACCTCTAAAGGCTTTTACACACCGCGGGGTGTGACGAATAAAGGACACAAAAACGCAAAATACTTTGCATCAAAACTATTCACACCGGCAGCAATGCAAATCTGCGACAGTTGCAACACTTATTTATTAAAATGTTTGAATAGATTTGTGTAGCCAAATGACCAATTACCGAGATCCTATTGACCCAGAGCAGCGTCTGGCAGAGTATGAGGTACATTGTTTAGTTTCAGCTACTGTGAGCTAGTTTATTGAGTTTACATTTTGCAAAAACGCTCCTAGTGACTTCACGTTTTGCTTGTAAATAGTTACACATGTGTATACCTAGGGCTTTTATTGTGAAAGGTAACGGAAGAAAGTGGATCTGGTATGCACTGCCTTTGTCAAGGTTGAAAGGAGTAATTTGCCATCTACGTTCGGATTGCAGAGCCTCTGTGTTGTTATACACTATAGTGTACACTTTTAATATTTCCGTTCCACACAATGTGATTGGTTGATGTTTTTTCGCGGTGCAAAACCTCATGACAAAAAACAGTTGGAAAAACTACATCAACTCCGGTTTCTCTTTACATCTTTAAGAAGTCTTTTCATCTTTTTAATATCCCACGTCCTCTCACCTAATTTCTTCTGTGAAACATACATCCATCTTGCTTTTCGATCAACCGTCTTTCCCTCCCTCGTTCTGACTTGTCTTTTCTCTCAGTTGGGCCACAGCTGGTGTGTCCTACAAAGCTGCAGGTGAGAGAGGGAGAGAGTCTCAGCTGCGAGGTGAGAGGAAACCCTCAGCCGTTAGTCACATGGTTCAGAGATGGACAGGCGGTTGTCCTGCCCACTCACTCAAGCAGAAAGGATGCTGGGAGATACACAGCCTCTGCAGAAGGACGTCTCGGACAGAAAAACTTCACAGTGGAGGTGGAGGTCCTTCCTGGCAGTGGTACGTCTATATGTCATCAGTCCCATTGTTCTTTATAGCAGTTCTAATAACGAATGTTTAAACTTGTCTTCCTTCCTGAATTTCTGAGAAATGTTGCTTTGCGCCGTTATCTTGCATGATCAAAAGAGGATTTGAGTATAAATAAGTAAGAATTCCTGTATTGGTTGAATTAATTTGTCTCTTCCTCTCTCCAGGAACTACAAACAGCTGTAATGAACATTTCCTGTTGGCCGTCTTGCTGATTCAGATGATTAACTGGTTGTAAAGCCTCAAAACAAGTCAACGTGACCTGAGATTCTTCTTTCCACGCTTTCTGGATGAGCGGCTCCCGCTGTGAGAAACGTCCGTCAGGGACGACTCGTCGTTTTGTGTCCCTCTTCATTTGTACAAATGGCTCCGTTTCATATTAGCGTCTTATTTTGCAACTTCATTTTCAACATCTCAGGTCCCATTAGAAGCAGATGAAGTTCTCTTTTTGGGAGCTTCTGCCCAGGTACATGTTCTTACAGTAGGTTAATAAACTGGCCTCTCTGTAATCTGCACAAAACTTCACTTTCATATCTTCCAGACTGAAAGCTGCTCTAGAAAGAAATCAACAGTCACGTACAATGTAATGATCAACGACCATGCTGTTATCGGTCCGCCTCCCTTGCCAGAGGATGTTTATGGACTGTTTGCATCCTTTGCCAAACCATGTTTCAGTCTCCATCCTGTGTACATATGTTCAATTTTCTGTAGTATAAAGAAACACCAAAGTAAGGCGTCTACAATTTTTTTTTTAAACATTGCAAAGCACCTGGGGCCGCATTCATGGAGCTTACTAAAACAAAGAGTTGCTCCCGACAAAATATTAGATAATTATTACAGTTGAGACAAGATCCTGGTAAATAGAGGTTATTCAGAAAGCATATTATCCCTTCAGAGAACTCTTCAGGTGAAGGGAGGAGGACTGAAGAGTTTCTAAAGCAGAGGAGAAAATGGTGGAAAGACAAAAAGGAGAAACATTCTCCAAACGCTGAATGACGGAGTTAATAAGATCTTTTGAGATAAGATGCTCCTTTACTCCCACAGCGGGGACATCTGCAGTGAAGGAGGCCGTACAACAAGAGACATCAGTAAACAAACAAGATATAATAAATAAAACGGTGAAAAAACTAAATAGTAAACGGACTGGTTGGAGTCACGTTATTGCACATAGAATATTGATATTGCAAATGAAGTAAAAAATAAAATAACCAGCAAAGTAAATAAACAAGCATAAATATATCAGCGCGTGAATAGTGCTGCATAAGTAGGTGTGGTTTTTTTTGTAGACTTTTAAAGTTATGCTTACAATTTATTCAACAGAGGTGTTGATGCATAAAGTAGTGTTTATAATTACACCATGTCTGACAGACTTATTCTATGATCAGGCTTGTGGATTTCTACCACTCTAAGCCCATTATTACTTTGAATTCATTTTTATCAACCAATCACACATTGTTCAAAGAATGGTTCACACTTAAACTTAAAGATCAGGATGGCTCAGTTGCGCCGTCTCGTAAAGAAATAAAAAAAAAAAAAACATGGCTACACAACATGTAAGCTTTTAATATTTATTTAAAGTAAATCATTCACAAATACAAGTCAGCAAAAGGCTCGTTATCACAGGTGACTCTTCCGATGTTTCTCACTGTTTGATGAGAAACATAATGAGTGAGTCCTCAGTTCATTGGTATACGTACCACTTCTCCCTTCATGGGTCAAAACCACAAGAATTAACTCTTTTCTCTCAGATGACACACTCATCCAAACAGAGAGGACATGACATCACATCTTTGGCAGAGAACCACAACTTGACAAATTAATATTAGCTCATTAGCTCATTTCCACAGCCGATTCTGGTATCGTAACTCCTGTGTCCAGTCCAACGCCAAGGAAACTGCTGCCAGAAACAAAACAACAATACATACAAGACTTATTATCTATGTTCAAAAGCACAAAACTAAATCTTTGGGTTGCACTTTGGCACCAAAGTAAAAAGATGCATCCTTCAGCTGCTTTGATTGTTGCGTTGCATCATCTTAAAAAAGAAAAATACCATTGATGGTAATTCAGCTGCAAGTCAGATTCATGCTTTTATTACAAAATTGTACAATAGAAATGTAGAAAAATCAGGATTTACTGACTGGCTTTTTCATGAGCTTTCAACCAAATCTAATGTAAGCAGGTAAATGGGTTTTTGTTAGATCTGCATGGACGTAAAGTCAGGACATCTGCCGCTTCGCTTGGAATCGATTCATTTGAACATCTTTATGGAGGTGCAACACTAAACCAACGAAGTGAATAACTGTAAGATCACCCAAGTTTCAACTACAAAATATAAATGAATAAAACGTACCGTGTGTAAATCTGCACCGTCATTGGGTAGTAATGTCCTCGTCATCAGAGATGATCTGCACATGGCTGGCATCCATGTGCCTGGCAACCTGCAGCAAATTGGGCAAAACAACATGACACACCCCACTCATTGGGAAGCCGACTGGGCTGGACTGAGGAGGAGGAGGAGGAGGAGGAGAAAGAAAAGGAGGACTTTTGGTGTCCACCCCAAAGCTCCAGTGCTGAACTGAACGTTTGTATTTCGCAACAGCTGCTGCTATGAGCTCCTGGGAAACGGAGAAAGGTTGCTCCCGAGCCAGCGCTTGATCGGCGAGGAGATCCAGAAGTGACCGATTTGGAGCAGATGTGATGTCGACCGGAGGTTTGTCCGCCTTCGCGAGTGTAGAGGAACCAGCATCCACTGCCACCTCGCCCGTTGCACTCTCAACCCTTTTCAAGTCAGCGGCTTCCTTCTTCTCAGTGCCGAGCGACGTAGAGTTGCTGCTATTTGAGCTCACGATAATGACGTCGGCTGCCTCTTGGGCGAGTCCTCTCAGTGGCGGAGGCCCCTGGAGAACGCTGCAGCCGTCCGACGTAGCGCGGGGGCCACCGACAGACGGCTGCTTCTTCTCAGGCCGAGCCCTCTTTACTCTAAAAACACAAGTGAGACATCAAGGAGATTTGTTTTTGGACATCCTTTGAAAAAAAGAAAATTAACAAATGAGGAAGTATACACAACTACCAGTGATCTTTTATTCTCTGTGTTAAAAGAGAAGTCGATGTTTTCGCGGCACTGCCGTAGTTATTTGAACCCAAACAACCATCTTTTCCTAAATCTAACTAAGTAGTTATGTGGCCTAAAGCCAACTGAGTAGTTTCCTGTGAAGACAGAAATTCACGTGTTGCTGGCTTTCGCAGGAAAACGTACGGAAATGATTAACTTTTCGTAAGATTTCATACAAACCGTGGTTTAAGGATACGTTGTTCTAGGAATTCACACACAAAAAAAATAAAAAAATAAAATTGTAGGTGGAGCTTAACTCCTCATTGTACTCACGGTAATGATGTAAAGAGGCTCAACATTTTCCTGCTCTCCCTGATCAGCACCCTGAAGAAACAAATGTTGAGTAAGGACGTGTCTGCATGTACAATCAGTACAGGGGTACCTTTTTTAAAACCCAGAAAAATCTGGGTTTTACAACCGACGGTGTGAAGTTGCACCAGTGTCACATACCGGGATTGCATCCACCCCTTTGGCCAGAGCGGTTGGACCTCATTGTCCAACATGGTCTTCAGGTGGTGCTCAGTCTCCTGACTCCCTGTCCCTTCCTTCTTATACCTCTCCATTCTCACCTTTAACACCTCACACAAGCTCCCCCTGTAGGAGAGAAAATGTGATCAAATAGGCAGAAAGTAAACACGGCATAATGTGCACTTAAGCATGTTACTTAAAAACAAAAAAAAAAAAAAAAAAAAAACAGTCTTGGATTGAGGTCAATTGCCTTCAACAGCAAAATTATATCAAAACATCCATTTACAAACTCAACTCGTGCAGTGATTTAAATGATATGAGTTTTACTGCACAAGTTGTGAGTTTGTGAGCCGATGTCTTGGAATACTTTTGCTGTTAATGCGGCTTCCATTTACTTCAATTCAATAAGGATTTAGTCCGTTCACCGTGGAAGCATGCAAGAGGAACTATTTCTTCATGAATTCCAGGTAACATGCGACGAGTAATTGATATACAAACGGTCGTTTTGTGGGTGAAGTATTCCTTTAACCAACATTTCAAAGGATCTTTATCATATCTGACCTGATCTCTTCGTTCCATTTGAACGACTTCTTAGGACCGCCTCCTCTTCTCCCACCTTTCTCCTCCACATTGTCCTCTGGGCCAACATTCACCTTCCCTTCTTTCTCCTCCTCTGTGGCCCTGACATGGACATAAGGAGAATCCAAGATGATAGAAAAATAAAAGATATATACATCTCCAATGAGCACAAACCCTATTTGAAGAGAGACAGATATGCAAATTATGGATACAGCAATTCTTGGCTATTAGCTGCACAGAAATGTTTATAGGGAAACAAATAGGCTTTGACATTTCAAACGTCACCGATGATTCTAATAAGATCTATAAAATAAACGCCTTGAGAGGGTGTAACAGCTTTGATTGAAGCAAGATCAGTAGATGTTACATATAGCTAGTAAAAGATCTGAACTGAATGCATTTACAGCCACCTTATGTGGATCGTCTGTTGGTCGGTTATGTATAGATTTATAGCAGGTATTCCATCACTTGTTTTTGGCCATTTCAAGTCAGCATCTCTACACCTTTAACGTCACGTCAATCAGTATGAAAGAATAGACTTCTGGAAAAGAACTCCCTACATTTATTGTATTCATTATTTATGATATGTTTCCATACCTATTACACAAGATGAACTCACTTTAAAGCCTTGACCTGCTCATACACTTGGCAGTTTTGGTTGAAACACGCCATCTGCTGGGGCATAGCTCTGCCGATGGCCTCCTTCAGTTTCTGCATGGGATCGTCCACATCTGGGGGCTCCTCCTTGTCAGCGTCAATATTCAAGAAGCGAGTCACACGCAGACAGAAACCTTGAACAACCCGTACGACCCGTGACAAACATTCAACAAGCTCACCGTGTGCGCGAGAAACAGTTTCTTTACGCGTTTGAGGAGCGTGTCTCTGCTGCAGGGCAGGAATGACGACAGGTGCGTGTACACCTTGGAGCGCAGCTGGACGCCCTGCTCCCGACACTGCACCTCGATACTGGATCAAGAAACGGGGAGAGAGCTGAAACCGTGTTTGATATTACAATGGACAGCGAAAGCAAAGAATATACACGAGTCACAGCATGGTTATAAGCTAGAGATGGTCTGATTTGTGAGCACACGGGCCTCTCGTCCACGAGATGTACGCTTCCTTCTGCGTGGCGATACACTGGGCGGGTGTAGTTCGGTAGACAGAAAATAAACTGCTCACATCAAGGTCTGTGGATTATCACACAAAACACAAAGTGCAAACGACTGATAGGAATGTTATTAGTTTTGCAGGTACGTGTTCACAAACCACAGTATTGGACACGTTGGAATTCTGACCTGATGGAGGGCATTAAATCAAAAGGTTAAGCAATCATTAAAATTATTCATAATTCATCCTCAGGGAGACATGACTGTTTGTACCACATGGCAATCCAGTAGCTAAGATATTGTCAGATGGACATCGCCTTCACAGCAGCCACATTGCTAGCGTGGCTAAAAATATAAAACGGTAGGTGACGCACACAATTAGCAGAAATCTTGACCTCTGAACCTTAGATCAGTCTGAACAGCAGCAATGTTTTGACATTCACAACTGGATTCTGAGTATTTGCTTCATCTGTGTTGTTCCATAACTCACTCTAGCAGGACCGAGTTGATTTCCGGAGTGAAGAACTTGAGCTTCGACTCTCCCTCAGACGTCTTGGCAACCTGAAAAATGAGTGTACGTCATGCGTGCATCCATCCATCCATCCGTGCACTTGTCCAACTACAACTGATCTGTCAAACACAAGCACACAGAGGCGTCTTGGCTTCAGCATACACAAGTAACAAAACGCATCTCTTACCGCCATGAGTCTTCGTACGCTGTCTTCCAGTCGTGGGGGAAGTCCCTCTGGCAGCGGGACGCACTGATGAGTTGAGGTAGAGCTGCTTTGTGACGAGGGCTGGATTTGCTCCGATTGAGGCTTGAGCTGCAAGTTGGTCTCCGGGTTTGGAGGTTGGACTTGAGGGGCGGCATCAGGCCGGGTCGGATCGTCCGCTTTGGACCTGAACAGCTGCGTCTCAGTCGCAGGTTGTGGCGCCATATTAGGTGACGAAGTCTGTTCGGTGACGTCTAACAAAGAGTCTAAATCGATATCGAAATCCACCGCGTTGGCCGCTTGGATAAGGGCGTGGTCATTGGTTGAGCCGATTAAACTGAGGAGCGGGTCAGTCAACCCCGACCCTCCGCCCCCGCCGGCGTCTGCCGGACACAGAGGGATGGTGATGGCGGCCATGATGGCAGCACTCTTCTGATTTGCTTTCTCCTTCTTCTGACGCTCCTTCTCCTTCTCCCTTTGAAACTTCTTCAACATGCTGGTGACGCTCAATGTGCCGGCAGCCTGTCTCTTCTTTTTCTTCCTCATCTCGTCGTCCGGTCCGATTTCAGACAACATGCTGCAAGATAAAACACGTTACGCCTATGAGAGAATCTGATCAAATTGAAATGTTCGAGGATCAAAAGTCTAACTGGCTCTATAGAAGAGTGGAAACACCTGTGGTCAGCCTCACCTTGAGTTGGGATCCACATTTGTTATGATCGCTCCACCTTCTCTGCACCGCTTCTTCTTCTTCCTCTTCGGCTTACCCCGTCCTCCATTGACGCTACTTTTCTAAAAATTTGAATGTGTTGGAAACTTTAGTACAAAGAACAGTTTTGGCAAAACAGTCACTTATGAAACAGCATTTAAAAATGTCTTCTTAAACTGAAATCTGTTCCCAGAGAACAACAAAACATCCATTTCAATGCTTTTCCATGTTTTTGTTTTATTCCGAGATGCACTTCTTACTTCTGAGGGCTCGAGTGTTTCCTCTTCGGTTGCGAGGTCCTCAGTCTCAGAAGCCGGGCGGAAGTGCAGCATGCCCATATTTACATAGAATCCACCTAATTTGGTTGTGATGGAAGCCGGCACAAATTCGTCGTACTACAGAGACCAGCCAGAAATAATGTTATAATTTCATTCAAATAGATTTAGTCAATTAGAAGGATTAAAATGAATACGGCACAGAAGAGGTCGAGACAGATTGACGGACCTCTAAACGTCCAAATTGGGAACAAATATGAACAGAGCCAACACATTTATGAGCCAGAAATCCTAATTATAGTAAAAACAAAAGGCCTAGATATATCAAAACTGTCTTCAAAGATGCAGATATAGAAAATACACTATGGAGGTTTCAAATGTGTGACTCACAGCCTCAGAGTTGTCAATGAAAGAATCCTCTTCATCATAACCGAATCCGATATCAATCAAGTCCTGAATGCGGTCCTCCTTAGGTTTACCACCCTGCAAAGAGAGGATGCAAAATACTGTTGTGCTGTTTGTAAATTACATCATTCTGATTTGAGTTCAGTTTGAGTTTACTCAGACAGATAGTCGGTAGTCCACTTCAAACTAACGCAACAGTTTCAAAACAGGACCCCAGTCTTCATTATATTTACCAATAATGCAGGTTTGCAAAAATAAATAAAGTACTCACATATTTCTTTTCCAACTTCTTTGAAATAGTAGCAACCTCATCGTTGTCCCTCTTTTCTTCCTCTTTAAATCTGCTCATCTAAAAACCATTAAAACAATAATAAAAAACAGTTCTGTGTCATAATGTCGCACATTTAGCTTAGCATATAATCTCGGACAGATTGTCAGAGAGTCACAAGAACAAAGGTGACCGTGTACACACTCATTGGTGCAGAGTCTCCAATCATTCTGATTAGAAGGTTTTTAGAGGAAAAGGCAGCTGGTGCAAAACAACTCAACAGAAAAGGCAAAATAATAAAAGTAATATTGCATTTTCTAATACAGTAAGTATTGCAAAAGGATTTTTTTTTTTTTTTTTTTTTTAAAGGACTAAAACAGCATATGGCATTTTAAGTAAGTGAGAATCACTCAGTAAATAGTCAAACACCAATCATAAGAGTCTTAAAATGTCCTATCAGAAGGTATTTGCATTATTATCAATCATGATATTGATCTGACATAAACAAAAATTTAAATATAAAACAGCAAGGGGTCTTTTACAGCTGTAACCCACAATTGTTTGTAAATTATTGAAAACCTTTATTAATACAAGTCCAGTCATGACCCCTTCATTGTATTTTATTTTGTTAATTCAAGATGTGAGATTGACCTGTGGATTGATTTAGTTATTTTTTGTTGAAGCCAGATTATTGAATTGCAGCCCAGGCCGTTAAAACCATCAATTAACTTTTTAAAATTCGGATAAAAATCCCACCTTGTTGTCAACGAGCTGACTGTAGCTGAACTCCGGAAAGCTCCTCTCATCGGCCTCAAATAACGCGACCTCCAGCCGGACTGTGCCGGTGTCGGCGGCTCCACCTGAACCGCCGTCTTTCTCCTCCTGCAGGTCACCTGACGGAGGCTTCTGGTCCGAGGCCGGTCCGCCAGAGGACGAAGGTCCATAATCACAGGACAACGTAGTCAACTGAACCCTCCGAGACTCAGCCATCACAGCTGACCGCAGGCTCCCCGGTGTGTGTTTGAACGACGCTTCAAGGGCCAAATTAAGTAGAAATAGATGCAGGTGTGCTCGAGTCACGTCGTTGAGCACGCACGTGCTCAGCTGCGTCACACCTACTCTGGACACCGTTGAAAACTTGATATGTCAGTTATACAGGCTTAGCTCTGATATATGTTAAATATCGCCAAAGGATAGTAGTTTATTCTTATCTTTAATAAGTTGTAAGGTTGTTATTTACATTAATAAAACACATTTAATTGTTTTGGTTACTTTCCTTCATCCTTCCAGTTTGATTTAGCTTATTTTAGCACTTAAACACAGGAAATGTGAAACAGCTAGCATGTGACCCTTAACCAAAATCCACCTACCTGAACCTCTAACACTCACAAATAATTTGAATCTCGTTTTGTTTAAACAAAAACCGAAGAGAGAGAAAAGAACCCAACAACACATTGTTATGAGGCAGACTTTCTCTTGGCCTTAGCTTCCTAAAGTCTTCGCTTCCGGCAACCGCGTAGAGCTGAGAATACTCTGTCACATAAATAACCCACTAAAAATCGCGAAATGTCGTTTCTTTACACTTCGATTTGCGTTTCAATTAAACAAACTAGATATAACATGAGCTATATGTGCCGGCAGGTTTTTTGTTTTTTGTTTTTTTTACATTTGAACAGAGCCAATAATTACATTCCCTTTGTTTCCAGTCCTTTAGCAAAGCTAAGCTAACCGGCAGTTCATAATATGTTGCTACAAAGATGAGCAAATAAACCCCTTTCCCCAAAAAAATGTTGAAACATATTTCTATGAACAGTCTGTGCAGCGTCATTCTAATACAAAGTGCAGATATGAAAAAGAAACATTTGATATGTTTTCTTTAGGCTACACTCCTCTTAGTCCAGAACTTTAAAGCACTCCCTTATTTATTTTACATCTTACAACTGTTAAGCCATCAGGGTATTGATGATGTATGCATTGCAGATGTTCAACATCAGCACAAAGATACAGCTGCAGTGGATTTCTGCTGCTGCCACCTGTCAGCATATCATGCTGAGGAGATGGAAATCATCCTCCATCCACCTGGACACGTCAGAAACACACTTTTATTTTGAAGGGTTTCAGAGCTTTGAATGTTACCATGTGCAAACCCTCAGGGTCCACAAAAGCCACGAAGGGTTACTTTATGTCAGTTCCTTTAGGGTAGTTTGATTACTTAGCTTGCAAATAATAGTGGACGATGTCCCGTAAGGCAAGGCAAGTTTATTTGTATAGCACATTTCAACAACAAGGCAATTCACATAAAACCATTAAAAGCATCAAAATATAAGGCAAAAGAAAAGGATATTTAAAAACAATTAAGAACATTCATTGAAGCATTAAAAACAGTCATTAAAACACTAAAAAGCAGTGTAAGAAATAAAGTACAGTAGTAAAATGCAGAAATGCAGGAAATTGATTAATATCCTTGAATCTGGTTCCATTAAAGGCAGCAGCAAACAGAAAAGTCTTCAATCTTGATTTAAAGGAGCCGAGGGTCTCAGCAGACCTGCAGCTTTCTGGGACTTTGTTCCAGATATGTGGAGCAGAAAAACTGAATGCTGCCTCTCCATGTTTAGTTCTGACTCTGGGAACAGAAAGTAGACCGGTCCCAGATGACCTAAGGGGTCGGGGATGGTTCATAAGGTAGCAGCAGATCAGAGATGTATTTTGGCCCTAAATCATTCAGTCTGTAGAGGTGTGGAGCGGCCTAACACCTTCATTTCTTCTTTAATATTGTGCTCACATGGTGCATTTTCATGTTAAACTAACTAACACAAAGACAAACCTCAGAGTAGTGTTCTGGAATTAGTCTCTGGATATCTGTGTATGGGAAGTACTTTTGTTATTTGTTTTTCCTGTAAAGCGCTTTGTAAGTTTGTTTTAAAAGAAGCTATATGAAGTTATTATTGTTCTTTTTTTCATTATTGTTATTAATATTCTTCTTCTTCTTAGAATTATTGTTATTAGTGATGTTTTTATTATCATTATTGTTATTGTATTGTGTTATTGTTGTTGTTCACAGGGAGGTGCAGACAGGCATATTAGCTGCTCTGCGCCTTCTTCACCACACGGGGGCGCTGGAGATCCACGAGGAACAGCTGAGGAACCAGTGTGTGTGAGACCGCTGAGATACTTCAGGGGATCATCACACGCAGGACACTCGGTGGAGCCCCACGTGTCGTCTGACAATGAAACAGAGATATTATTTGCAGGAAACTGTAGCTTACGTGTTCAAATAAGGATAACACTTAAACTCAGTCAGCAGTGAATGAAATCACTAGTTGGCCCCTTTTAGAACTGTTTTGCAGAATCTAAAAAATACACTTTCACCAGATCCTTTAAACAACGTTTACGTTACAACAGATAAAATCCACACTTTGCACAAAAATAATACATAAACAACCCCCGTGTAGCCCGGGGTGAAGGCCAGACAGCAGTTTGTTACAGCAGAGACTGTTTTAAGATTGAAAATAAAAGGGTCAAACAAACCAAATCTAAATCGTGTGTGAATCCCAAGTCGGTTTTTGTTTTGTGTCATGCAGCCTGCAGTGAATTGACTTTGACAATTACAATAACGGGATAATTGCAATCTGTCACCATACATTCCGTGTTAGCATATCACAAAATAACCAATCCGAGCCAATCACTCCACACACACCCTCACGTGTCCCTGATCTGCATAACACACACTACACCCCGCTTTGTAATTATAAATGAATTTCACGGTGCGAGGCTTTTAATGCAAATAATATGGATCTTTTTTTCTTTCCCCCTCTCTGACCCACACGACTGTGTGTGTGTGTGTGTGTGTGCGCGCGCGCGCGTGCGTGCGTGTGAGTGTGTGTATATGTTTGGATCAGGATCAGATTGCGGACAAGCTTTGTTTGACTAGCCTCCCCTCTCTAACGAGTTAATGGGATGGAAGTTATTTGCCACCCTGAGCTGACGATGCGAGGTCGAACAGAAGCGTTGAAAAAAGGCGTCAATAAATGTGCTGGAGACAAAGAAGTAAAATACACCCGAGCAGGACAAAGACAGACAGATGGAGACGGCAGGGGTAGCCTCGGTCTCCGTGTGTGTGTGTGTGTGTGTGTGTGTGTGTGTCGTGGTCTGGTCGGTGACAGGGACCCCATCAGTGCAGGATCAGAGTGGGGAAATTGGAGGACAATGTCGGGAGAGGGGGCGCGGGGGATAATTTAAACCGATTGGGGAGGCGGTGTGTCCCAGAGGTGCATAATTCACTCGTTCATTAACTAGACCAAACAAGAGCCAATATTAATTAACTCGTTCCTCGTGCCGAGGCGCCCCCGAGAAGCGCGTGCTTTGTTGTCGACTGGCCACAGCATGCAGCTCTTGGAAGCGGAGGCTTGAAAACAGCAGAGCTGTCGGGCCAGAGGGCGAAGGAGTGAGTCACACCTCCAAGTCACGTGTGCACGAGGGTAGATTTATTTTACAGTGGCTTTTGTAAAATAATTATATGTTTTACAATAATCATCAGAAAGTAACTTCTTAACACCTTTGAACTTAACTTATTCCAATTTTCTGCTACTGCGTTTTACTCTACTATGTATTTAAGAGTGCAACATCCAAAAGGGAGCATTTCGATTGCCTCTCAAAGGCTCTCAACATGGCAACCGAGGCTCGTAGCTAACGGTGCTAACATGAGCAAGAGGTCTGCAAACTAAATCTATCATAGAACTGTGCTGGGTAGAAGTACTAGAAATCTTCTTAATAGACATGAGAATCAGCTACATTTTGATATCATGTGTGAAAGTGTGATGAGTGATGCTGCCGGATCATTTCATCTAAAAGCTGGGTCAAATGTGAGCGGGGTTGGTCGGCACATTTGTCCATTAATTTAACTGTTACTGTACATTTTGGGGTATTTTGAGAGAATAAAAACAATTTTCATATTGTTAGTTAATTAATTAATATTAATTTGAATAGTCAGTGGCAAAAGTAAGACTCTTCTTATAAACTGCTTAAACCATGTTTTGTTTTATAAATGCTCAGATATTCACGTTCATGCGTTCTGGGTTATTGTTTGAATCAAATGTTCAAATTGTTTCTATTATTTGCCTCGTTTTTTGCAACTGTAGCATTTTAACATTTAATTCACAACATGACTTTAATCACAAATCACCACATTTTTTTAGAAAACATATGTTTACATCAAAACATATTTGTTCATAGCTGAGAGCTTATTAAACCTTTCATTTGCTGCTGAAGGACATTTTCTCTTAACAGAGTAGTTTTAAATGACTACTTGTACCTCAGCAACGATCTGAGTACTTCTTACACTATTACTACTCATGATAATGATAATAATGATAATACTCATCATCATCACTGATGGAAAGTAACTCAGTAAATTTACTGCTTAACTACTTCGAACGATTAGTTGTACTGAAGGCTGGATTATAGGAGGGGCCCCTAGGTGGACATGTTTTTGGTTATTTCATTAGAGTAGAGTTACTCCCAAAAACTACTTGAAGTTTAGGCCTGTGACATCATCAGCCGAACTGACACACCTGCTGTTCATTACCAGCTCCTGGTGATTATTTCAAAGTAAAACTAAGAACTTCAAACTGCAACAAACTTTTTACTTATCAGTGGATCTCCAGGTCATTTTATTAACTGTCACTTTTTTCGGGTAACGTGCATAATGTGTGCATTACCAAATCAAATGATCAGCTGATAAGATTCAATGGGTCATACTTTATCACCCGACCTTTAGGCCTCGTCTGGATCAAAATCTCGGCTCCAGAACTTCATTATTTCAGCTGATCTTGTGCTTACAGCAGCACAGATTTTCCTAAATTAGAGCTAAATATGTTTATGGAAAGTCAAATTTCTCCACAGCAAAAAGTAGCGTACGCACGGCCCAGATAGTCGGAGGACTGAGGGGTTAATGCAGAATGAGAGGCTCTGTTTCAGCACCAGCGGGTTATGTTTTACTTTAGTACGTCCATTTAGTTTTATTCTTCTACAAATTTTAGTACATTCATATTTGCTTACACATTACTCCATCAACAACAAAATAATTATAATAATGTATATTAATATAATACTTTGAAAGGCCCAATTGGTACTTTACTTTGTAGTAGTACTACTTTTACTTTCAGTAAAGGATCTTAGTACATCATATAATTATAATAATAACATTAATAACAACAACAGTAGCCTAATATTAGTAATAATAATATAACAATAACAAAGGAAAATTAAAAAAACATATAAAAAGTCATTCACTGTGATCCATTCTTAATGCTTTACTGAATGAAATGAAATGAATGAAAGTGTCACATGGACTCAGCCCCAGGGACTGGTCCCTCCCCTGTCCTCCACTGGGGGGCGCTCCTCCACTGAACCTCGCTCAGCTGTCAGGCCCTGCTAACTTTGATTAAGGTTTAAATTGGCTGAATTTAATGAACGTTGCCTAATTAGGCAGGATAACAGCTTTAATTGATAAGTAATTATCTGCCACAAATTGCTATTAATTCTCCGGCTCTGTCTTAAAGTGTACTGACTCTCCTCTCCCCCCCCTCCCTCCCTTCTCCCCTCCTCCCCTGCAACATTTTGTATTTATGTAAACAAGCAGTAGTAAACAATTAGGCATATGTTAGGATGGGATATTCCAGAGGGTATCATAAGGCGGCGCTTGGTGGACTGGCAGTTTATCTGAAATGAGTTCACTCACTGGCTGATATCTTTGAGCATTAATTGCTTAAACTGTCCTGTCATTTTGGCTGCGTGCCATCGCACGCTGTCATGACGAGAACAAAAAAGAAAAGGCTGTACGACTCTAAACGCGGTTGTTTGACTAATAGAGAGAACTGGACTTTAGTTGCAGAGTAAAAGAGAAAGGGCCTTATAGCAGGATCATTTTATTTCCTCCAGCAAACACAAAATTGAGGTTTAAGTGACTTTACACAGTTAAGTGGCTCCGTTTCATTATGTCAATTGAGTCTGTCTGTAGTTGTAACTTATACTAGAGCTTTAACTCTATGCACTTGAGAGTTCATCAGTGGATGAAGATGATATCAATGATTTCAAATATCAGACGTTAAAGTGCAATCTGTTAAGTCACTATCGATCGCTAAAGGAGGTAATGCAATGGTGATTGAGCCTACCGTCCACTGATGAAAGTATTGCAATATTTATATTGCATCATTACAATCTGTGGCGACATTCCTGAACAATACACTACGGTTTTTCTCCATTGTTAAGACACAAAAAACGGAACTATACACGCACACAATTCTGAAAACTTGAAGCTCGCGTGTCAACAAAAAGAATCCAGACTGTTAAACTCAAAGCACAACTCTGTTGTTTCCACTCAAATATAAACTAACGAACCAGGACCGAAAGAGGGTTCCTGTGCGTAGTTCATATCAGAGAGGATTTAAGAAACACCTTCAGACACATGAGAATCTATATAGAAAATCCCACAAATGTATTAATCTATCATACATGTAATGATGTCTGTTTGCAGTGACGAGCAGCACAATGTACACACTGAAAACTCTCATTTGGACTGGAACGCTTTACTCGTTTAGAAAACACTTACAGAGTTGGTAATATAAGCAACTGCTGAGGATTAGCAATATATATATTGTTAGTTTTACTGGCACCAACTCTTTGATCTGCTCATTAAATTATGGACAAACGATGATGAAGCTTTGTAAGGATGTCCAGAAAACTGATCTACTTAACTTTGTAGACTTTACATTTCTTTACCCAGTGTTATGTTCAATGCCTTGACAGGATATGGAGTATAGAAACATTAAGGATGTTTTTACACATCTCTTTCAGGAATAACTATGCATGAATCAACAGATCAGCTCGTACCTAGACTACCTCGTAGTAAATAGGATGAAGTGCAGACTGCACACAGCTGATCTATTGGTTTTCTCTTGATGAATGTGATCGTTATTGGCTGTTCTGGCTGAATATTCAGGGTCCTTTTGTAATCCAAATGTTATATGGACACACTTGGGACCTTATAGAGAAATAATTTGTATTAGGTTAAACATATTTAAATACAAAGTAAAACAAAATGGTGCTTGTACTGTAAATTGGAATTACAAGGGAGACATGGGGAAGGTTAGAAAACCAGGACCAAAGGAAACACCTTTGTTTCAAGCAGCATCACTACTTTCATTTCAGGCCACTCAGACTGAGCTTTTCATTAAAGTGATTTAAATGAGATGCGCGTGAACTTGCTTCCTAATTAAAACATCTTTCCTCGTTTACAGAGCGGCTTTAAGCTGAGCTCTTTGGGTGTGTGTGTGTGTGTGTGTGTGTGCGGTACTTTCTCCTCCTTCCTTCCACCCCTCCACCGTTTCACTCCCGGCAGATGGTTTTGTTGGGCTCCAGTAGCCAGCCAGTGGCCGAACAGGCTGATCCATTCTTCCTCTGTGCCCATCAGATCTGTGCATTTGTTTTAACCCCTCCCTTCCAAACACACACACACGTGCACACACACTTTCCAGATGATGAAGAGATGAGGAGAGCAGTATTGATTGGGCAGCTAAAATGTGTATGCAAATACTTAAGAGCCAGTGCGTGAAAAATTGGCATCACCATTTCTCAAATTATATCATTACTGTATTTTGAAAATGTTAATTTGCATAGCGGATTTCCCTGTGGGGTAGGGGGTTAATTAGGTCTATTTCCGTGCAGGCTTGTGCCAAGACAGCCAAGGGAAAAAAAGGGGGGTGGGGGTGGGCAGAAGAAAGCGAGAAAGAGGGAGAGTGAGGGGGAGATCCGGCTCGCTGATAACAATTAAAATGGCATTTTGGACTCTTTCAAGCATCGAACACTTTTGGCGTAATAAACACGTGCTAGAAAAACAGGTGATACGTTACTTTTAATTGAATTAGAAAGTTTGACGTTGTTGTAGTGTGTATATATATATATATATATATATATATATATATATATATATATATACATATATAGATATATATATATATACACACACACATATATATACACAGAATATTGGGAGAAAATTCAATTGTGATTGATTTGGAGTTAATTTCTTTTAATCACCTATATATATATATTATAAACATATATACACATATACAAATATATATCTATATATACAAATATACATATATACACAGATATATATATACAAACACAAATATACATATATACCTGTATATATGTATACCTGTATATATATATATATATATATATATATATATAATGTATATCTATAAAAGGTAATTTAAAGAAAATAACTCCAAATCAATCACAATCACAATCTTCTCCTGATATCCTGTCGAGGCACAATCACACTCATAATTAGATGGAGGAAAAGTTTATAATTGCGTGGAGAGAAGGAGCAAAAACACTCGCCTGGAAATGGGTTCTTTCCTTTTCTAAATTATCAAAGCTTCCATTATGTGTCAAGAAAAAGACTAAACATCAATACATTAAATCCCTCCACTTTTAATTGGAATGGCATCCTCTCCTGGTTTCAGACTGCACAAAGCGCACTGAAGGATCAAACAACGCCTCCCAACAATTAATTTAGATTAGACTCTTAATTATCGACCAATCGCCTAAATAATGACTGACCTCATTTCAAATAGTTAAAAATTAACTTGTACTCAGTAATTGAGTAATTAACTCTCCACTGCTTCACCTTAGTTTGCTAATTAAAAAATAAATATGACTTGATTCCTCCTCTCAAGAGGCATATTGAGGGTTTTGTAGAGATTTCTTTCCTTCCACTTAGTAACCTACATGGTCACAGTTTTATTTTTTCTGTAAAAAAAAGAAAGAGGTGCCTCGGGAGTTTCTTCTGAATATGACATAGTGTATCCATGTCCTCATGTGAATGTACCTGAAGGACCTACATTTGATTGTTGAGGGCATGTATCCCCGATGGGACAGGTTGCATCAGGTGAAGTACAGCAAGGTCTTTCAATGTTTATATGGAAACATTAAGCCAGTTTTCCAAAAGAGTCTGAAGTAAGCCTAAAAATAAACATCATAATCAAATAAATTCTAACCTAAACCTAAATACTCACAAACCTTGTCTCAAATTAACCTTGGTTAGAAATATATTTTGAGAGTTTATTTGCTCATGTGCGGTCACAAGTGTATAGCTTTGATTGTAAAACTCACCCCTCCCTTAGTTCCCAAAGATCAGGTGCTTTCGAGCAAAGATTAAAACCCCAAACTGCTCCTGTGGAGCCGCACAGTGGCCAACAGTGTGAGGCTGAACTGAATTACCCATTGCAACCTGTGTGTCTGTGGCCTATCCTGGTAAATGACAAGAGTCGACAGCCAAGCAGCTCTGTGAGGCAACGCTAACATGCCAATGTTAAGCTGATTTGCACTCAACGCAAAAGTACAGCCGAGTCAGAACGTCAAGTATCAGCCCAGTATCACGGCAGGTCGTGAAATTCATCACAAAATACAATCTATTAGTTTCATGTTAACGGACACGAATTGTCAGTTTTCTTTCGTGGTGCTCAGGACAAAAATAATGCCAATGGAAAGTCAATTGGGACCCTTTCTTTCTTGGTGGACACACAAAGTAAAGGTATCCATGTGACAAAGTACAGAATTTTTTCATAATAAAGAATGAACACTTTCTGGAAGATCGATGGGTCCAATACAGGATATTTAACCACAAGTCAGCTTCTTTTCGTGAGTTTTCCAAAACCTAATAACGTGTTTTTGTTGCCTAAACCCAACTGTACGTAGTTATTTTAAGCCCAACCAACGTAACCTAACCTAACTTTTGTTGTTAATGTAATTTCGTCCCCCATAAAAGTTGTTCCAAGTGACACGAAAAATAGGTACAATTCGCGTCCCTGTACACAAAACCAATACATCGCATTTTCGTGACGATTTCACGAACTGCTGTGAGACTGTGTTGCAAGTATTTGGTCTCGGACAACGTTTCATTTTGGCCTGATGATGGCGCTGCATGGAAAGTTAAGGGATCACAAGTTATATATACGGTACATCCTATCAGGAGCATTTCTGGATCTAGCTTATGCAGTAGTAGCTGTTTGCTGATGCAGTGGTGGTTTATTGATAAGAATACTGTAAAAGTTTCTATCTTAGTTTGTTTCAAACTTCCCCTCAATATGCAATACAAACCTGAGAGAGATGTGGTTTACGTTCAGTGAGGTTAGAGGTTAAACACTTCTGAAGGGTGAAGTTTAAGTACCGGTTTTCGGATCAGTATTCACTTCAGCCTCACAGTGGATGAAGTCAAGGACAAACAACTAAATAATAATTTATTTGAATATAAAAATGCAACGCACAGAGCAAATGATGGTGAATATGTTACGTGGTTCAATAACGAGTATAACGAGCGAGAAAGTCCACTATGGGCGGATGGTGGGAGTGGCGGTGGGTGGGTCACACAAACACAGGACTTTCACTCAGGAGACCGCTGGGGTGTCCCTTGTGAACCACAAACATAAACGTTTGCTCAACGTACCCTGATTAAACGGTTCGTATGATATCTTACGAAAAGTTACTGCTTATCGTGTGTTTTCTTTCGAAAGACAGGAGTCAATTTCTGCTCCTGGCATCTGTACGCTCTTTTTAAAATAAACTTCCTTTTTCACAGGATAAATCTCGTTAGGTTTCGTAAAAGATCGTTGTTTGGGATACGCAAGTTGCGTTACAAATAAACTAATATTGACGTCTCGTTTCACATGTGGAACAAACAGCGGTCTCCTGGCGGAAAGTTTGTTGGACCCATCCACCTCAACCTCCCGCAAAATAATTTTGTGGGATATCTACTTATTACGGCGTATTATTTTTCGTAGGTATAGCTACGAATGCAGGATGAGACCAGCCTGGTTTACTTTATGCTTGTATATACACAGCCTAACGTTACGTAAGAAAGTCCGTTAAGGGCGGTTATTTATTTTACAGTATAGTTACATTGTTACGGTTGTAACGCTACGTTATTATGTTATTTAATTTAAACCATGATGTATTTTTAACCAGGTAGTTTTGCTGCCAATCGTTTCACAACGTTTACCACGGTTTCAGCAAGAATGATGCGAGGCTGATATAAAAAGTATTTGTGAAACGTCGACATTCAGAGTATCCGGGGTTTGCAGAAACAAACAATGTCGACATTGTTTCGGGGACTGGGTTGGGTCACAGGTCACTGCGTGTCCTGGATGGAGCTGGTGGTCAAATAAGGAAAAAGTGAACTTGACAACTCTAATCCTGTCCCTGTCTTAACCCCACTTGTCAAATATCACAAGAACAAAGTGCATCTTTCCAAAACATTCAACATTTCTACTGTCATTGTGATGAGATGCAGCCAGTTCAGCACGTCCAAACGTCAACCAGGAGCGCCCCCTTCAGGTTGTTTTAATCACTGGATACACAGCACAGGGTTTTTTTGTGTTGCATTACTCTGAGCTCAAGTATTGTGAACAACATATAGCTGGGACAGACTTCAGAGCGGTGTGGGTTTGGTTGTCTTGTCTGCACAGAGAGATGAGAGAGGGGAGGAAGGCTGGAGGCAAGGCAAGCCGAACCCTGGCTTGTGTGCGTGTCGCCCATCTTATTATCAAATTAATTAAAGCGAACATCTGACAATGTCAATCGTGCCCGACGAAAAAAGGAGGAGGAAGGAAGAAAAGCGAATTTAAATGCTGCGGTCTCCCAGGACCTCATGTCAAGGGCTGCTTTTCATCGAGCGCTGCATGCGTTTGGCTCGCACAGCCACTGGGAAAGTGGAGGGGGGTTAACAAAAAAAAAAGGAGCTTTTATAAGCAAATGACAAGAAGGCGTTGGATTTTGATGTTGAAAAATGGCAGCATGAAAATAAATACACATCAGAAAGAGCGGCGAAGAAATAAAAAAGGGAATGGAGAGAGCCAATGAGAGAGATAGAGACGGGGGTGACATGAAAAGCCCCTCTCAAGCCGTTCAAAGTTGCTCTCAGATTGGGGGGGGGGGGGGGGGTTATAACCACCCGACGACCAGCCAACATTAAAGAGTCCATTTAAAAACTAGACATTGAAATGCAGAAAGCCTGCTCGCTTGTGGACTCGGGGTCAAGTAACGGAGGGATTATATGGTTCTTCATAATAATATTAATTAAACAATTTACATGCTAATAAGGTAACAATTATCGGAGCTTCTGGTGAAAGATTCAGGTTATTACAACACGCCAATCCCAGGGCTACGGGTCACCGGCAGAACAGCAGAGAGAAATCTCAACTCAAATTAACATTCTGTCAGCTCCAGAAATTGGATAAATAAAGTCGAATTAATTCACAGTAATGGAAGAGGGAGGGGGGAGGCACTTATTCAACCAGCTCTGATTACCATTCAGTATTCACCAGCACGCGGGTGGCTTTCTGTCAAGAAATTTAACACAAAATGAAGCAGTCACCGCCTCGGGCAAGATTTGGCCCCTGCGACACCGCTTACAATTTATATGTATAATCTCCCCCCCCCCCCCCCCCCCTCTCTCTGTCTCTCTCTCTGTCTCTTCAACTCTCCCTCCCTCCCTCCCTCCATCGCTTACCCAAAGATGTCCACCTGGACACCCAGTTGCTCCTGGCCTGCGCCGTGATTGTAAATTTCCAAACCTTTCATTTTCCAACGCACACTTCAATTTGAGCACCATTTCCCCCGCATTAGGCAAGACTCTTAACTCGATAGGATAACTTGATTGCAGTAACCTTCTCTTTCTTTCTTTCTTTCTTTCTTTCTTTTTCCTCAAGACAGACACGACATATTGCTAAACATTTCATATTCATTCAATGTTCATTGTATAAAATAAAAAGCTTAAAATTATATTTTGGAGGAGAAGCAACTAAATTTCACTTTGTCATTTTATGGTATTAGGAATTCTTCAGTTTGGTTTTTAGTCACGCTAGCCGTGCACCTCAACATTTTATACAGACATTCATGGTCTCCAGAGGATAAATCCTAATGACTTTGGTGATTCCCCGCTTTTCCTGTGACTTTTGTGGTTTTGAGTGTAATGTCTCAACAACTATCGGATGGATTGCCATGAAATTCATGTCCCCCGCAGGATGAACTGGAGTCCACCAGTCCTTCGCCACCTCACCTACGTGTCTGCATCCTGCGGTTACACATAACACCCTTCTCTGTGTAGGCCTTCTGGGGCCGTTATCGCGTATCTTTAGAGAAACAGAATTCCAGCATAAGAATCCAGAGCTGCAGTAGCATCTCTGTTAGCTTGTAGTTGGGTACATTGGTGCTTTGAGCTAAGCAACCCTTCATGCTAACATGCTAATGTTTAGCAGGGAAAATTTTTTACCATTTTCACCATGTAAGTTAGGCGTGTCTGCTAAAAAAAGTCAATCATTTTGCAGGTATTTGGTGACAAACTAAAGTATTGGGTAGATTAAATATTTGACCTGATGATGGTGCTATGAAAAGTCAGGGGATCACCAGAGTTAATGCATTTATGTCAGGAGGGCGGTTGGAAACGTGGACGAAAACAAAGGTAAATGTGCTAAATACAAAATAAAACACAAAACCGAGTGACACATGAAGTTCTATCCAGTGAGATCTTTATTAGCATGAGAAGAGGAGCAGTAATTCAGTAACTCAGTAGTGTCTTTGGGTTTTCCCCATAGCGAGCACCCACAGATGACAGTCCTCTATTACATGTGATTTTTGTGGCGTTTCTGAGAGATTATTATGGAGAATACTTTTTTTTTACGAGAGGGTCCGTTTCACGAGCCAGAACAGCAAAAGATGTCCAAAGAAAGAAGTCCAATTTCATGCTTGTTCTGCTCGCCGTTCTGACCAACGGGCTGCACGCGATGACGGTTGATGGCGGTGGTTGAAACGGTTTCTTATGGTGGAGCAATAATAGCGTTTGACGTAATACCACCGGGGCCCAATAACTCCAGTAGCAGTGCTTGTGTTTTGCTACTGCGATCCGCTAGCCATGACACCCCGTGCCATTTAAGGCTTTGTGTCCATTGTGGTTTTATTCAAAGGAGATCACTGTTCAAAGAAGAAGAGAAACACTTAGAGGAACGCAAACCGGAGTTCAAATGTCGTCAATCGCAAGTGCCACTAACAGAAGGTGACAAACTGAGAAAAGGATCGGCTAACAACATAGAAACCCCACCAGGTGCAACTCTTTGTGGAACTTATTTCTGTCCTATTTATTTTATAGCATCCATGTTTGACATAATTTGATTCATAACATTAGTAATCCTGATCTGGTGTTGACATTTTTGTTTGAAATGGATAAAAAAGTTACAACTTTATCAAAGAAGTTATGTGGCGTAAGCCTGAGTTGTTTTAGCAACTGTGGTCCAAGCTGTTTTTATGCACTGAAATACTGACCATATGTAGGTGTAGAGGGAATACCAGGAGAATAAGCACGCAATTACGGTGTGAATTTATATGTAAATATAGTACGTGTCAATATGATGGAGTTATTATTCACGGCTGAATTATAGTTAATGTAAAACAAGTCATCATCTGCGTTTTTAACAGATCAAACACTGGGCCCCAGGATTCTCTGCAACAATTACTTTTAATCCTAAATGAGTTGTTTTTTTGATCTTTAATTATTTCTTTCTTGGAAAATTCCTGATTCACTGTAAAAAAAATAAATGCATAAAACTATTAATGAAGTTGTTGTAGGTGGAATCGCTTGTGTATCATAATGGATACACATTTATTCATCATCATGTAATACATTTATATACTGTATGTAAAGATTTTAAGTCAAGTTGCACTACTGAGAGAGAGCAGTAACAACTGAGACTCATGTAGAATCTGTAGGTGCTCTGGTTTCTGTTTGATGTCATAGTATTGACCAATCACGTTCAAGCAGACTTTGGTTGCATGCAGGTAAACAATCCGTGCATTGGCCCGAAAAGCAACCTGGGAACCCCCCCCCCAGCTATCGTCTGACGATGATTTTACTCTTCATTGTTTTAAAATTAGCTTGTCAACCAGCTTCTTTTGAAACAATCTGGATGGACTATGGCGGCAACCTCCGGTTCTGCCGAGTGAATCCGATGCAGAAGTGTCTTAAACTCACATTCTCTCTACTGACCAGCAGGGGGCGACTCCTCTGGTTGTAAAAAGACGTCAGATTGTATGGAAGTCTATGAGAAAATGACCCACACATGAAGCACACACATTGTGGGCTGGTCAACTGTTTATATAAAGAAGCCAAAAAGACTTCCACTTAGGGAGCTTAGCTTCTCCTCCTGTTCTTTTCTCACTGCCGATGTGCTCAGCTTGGCAGTCTTGACAGGTTTTGCTCCTAAACTAGCTACCGGAGGCCTATATAGTCTGATCCCATGCTCAAATAGAGACTTGACAACATTGGACAACATCAACATACATATTACCCAGCAATCACCGCTGCATGTATGACACTAACATAATTAAGATATTCATTTCATCAAATAGTTTATTTTTTTATAATGTATTCATTGTTATTGTAATTTGTGTAGAATAAGAATATAATGATATGAATTTTACTTTCATTTTCTATTTTTGTGTATTTATTTCTGGGCCACCCGCCCACAGCCAATGTCTATGTTTACGCCCCTGTAACTGAATTTAAAAGTTGATATTGACCTCAGAAACTGCAGTAGCTGTTGTAGAGTTTATTGTGCTTTTTCTTTTCTGTTTTTTAAAGTGCTGTATTATGGATATTAGGCTGATTAAACCTCAAAACATTCTAAATGCAGTAGTTGCAAAGGATTCCTACCCAAGCAGTAGACTGCAAAAAACAAAACAAACACCTTCCTGTAACGACATGCAGCCTGCACAGTGGACGTCGAGTGGAGCTGCAATGTGCGGATATTGGATTCTTGGAAACGCCACATCATGTAGGCTACAACCCACTTTGTTCGTCGTTTACAACTAAACATCAGTGTAAGCTGTTCAGGTGAAAAATCGAGATAATGATGCGGAGTTAGTGTGTGTGTGTATGTGTGTGTGAGGGGGGCGGGGGGGTTCTGGGAGATGGAGAGAGGCTTGTAGTTTAAAATGCGATGTGACAGCTCAGGAAAAAGGGGGGGGTGATAAAGGCGCTGTTATTGGATCAATCTGGCCCTGAATGCCCCTGTAAAACACTTACACACACACACACACACACAGAATGCAAACGCGCGCACGCGCACAAGTGAGAAGAGACGAAAGCGTGGAGAAGGGAAAGATTCATTGCTTCCTAAAGTTAGACGAAAACGTGTTTTCTCATGATAAATATACGTAAATGTCGGTTGTATTTCCTGAGAATTTAATGGAGACGGCCTATCAATCACGTGGCTATTTGCACGCGCCGGCTTAGCGTCGTCCTCATTGTTTTGACAGGGCTGAATTAAAGGACCGCGCCAGGTGTAATTAGCGATCGATCCACGAAAGTAAAAAAAACAAAAAAACGCTCTCTCTCTCTCTCTCTCTCTCTCTCTCTTTTCCGCGTGCTCTGCCTTCCTTTACACCATTAACCGCGTCTCTGACGTCACAGGGCGATTAACGTTTCTTATTGGTCCCGCGAGCAGATGGAGGAGTCCTAATGAGCTGGCTGGCGGAGAGAAAAAGCAGGGTTGACATCTCGGTCGGATCGTAAACGTGAAACAGGCTGTAGCCTACCTCGTATAGCCCGGTCCTCCGCCGCTCCTCTACAGACCGCGTACCGTGGCCGCGGGAAACGGGTCCGTGCAGCCTGGGTTCCCCCTTCTCTCCCCCGCTCCTCCTTCATCTCTCCTTCCTCCTCGCAGCAGCTTCTTCCTCCTCTCCCTGACTTTTTGTTTTTTCGACTGCATGTTCAGCCACACTGCCTCCCTCTGCATCTTCACTTCGGCCCCGCCGCAGCCCGGGCGAGCATGGACAGTCGGGTACTCGAGCATCCTCACGCCCAGTTCGCAGGCTCCTTGGGCGGGCTGGTGGGCTTCCCGTACGGGCTCAGTCCCCATCACCATCACCACCACCACCACCTCTACGAGCTCGCCAACGGACACCAGCTGCAGTCTGCGGCCGCCGCCTCCTTCTCTATAGACGGATTACTTAACGGCTCCTGCTCGGCCTCGGTGGTCAGCTCTAACTCGCTGCTGTCGCCCGACAGCCAGTTTAAACTCTCAGGTAGGCCTGGTTCTTTTTGTCTCACGTCTCATTGAAGAGAGCTGTGTGGAAACAAAGCAACGTAGACCTTGTAGGAAGTGCAATGAATCCAAGTGACATGTTTTATGGCCAAATAAGAGGATAATGGACTTTTAGGCTAAATGAAACATGTTTTTAGTCCGCAGGGGCAGATTTTCTACTAGAAAGTTAGTCTGCAGAGAAAACCATGTTGCTTAAAAGTTCTGGAGCTTAGTCAATTTAAAAAAATAAATGAAAAAAGTTCATGTTTAGGCTAATTTTGAATACGTTCACTATACAAATGGCAATAGAGGTTAAACTAAAGGCAACAATTTCTAATTAAACTCGATGGTATTGATATTGACTGCGGATTCCTGAGTGTTACATGGTAAAAACTGGAATTTTAAAATCTCAAAAATAGCATTAAAGTGTGTTTCTTTTAGGCCCACGGTTTGTGACATGACTTATCAGAGTTCAACATTTAGAACAGGTTCGACAGCGGTCACACTGAACTTTACACTAAACTGATGCCTTACAAGCAAACCGTGCCATGACAGTCCTCTCTCTCTCCTCTCTCTCTCTCTCACTCACTCACTCACTCACACACACACACACACACACACACACTCACAAACACACGCTTGTACAAACACACACACGTCGACCCCTGCAGATTCTGGGGACCCGGATAAGGACAGTCCCGGTTGTAAAAGGAGACGCACGCGGACGAATTTCACCGGGTGGCAGCTGGAGGAGCTCGAGAAGGCTTTCAACGAGAGTCACTATCCGGATGTGTTCATGCGGGAGGCGCTCGCGCTCAGGCTTGACCTCGTGGAATCCAGGGTTCAGGTAAAGACACAAAGAAATGAGTCAAATGTTCTGGGAGGCAATTATTCATTCGTTTTGTTGAGTGGAGGGAAAACAGATATAGTTTCTACTTCAGACGTTTTAATGCATTTAATTTGGATACTTCCATGTCGAAATCTACAAAAGGTTATTTAAAAAAGACGTCAGATGGCTGTTTGTTTTGTGAAGGCGTACTCCACACACAGATAGCTATTTGTCAATTATCAAAGCATCAATAAAGGGTCTCTTTTGAATTATGCATGGGGGCCACCTATTGATTTATGGGTTAATAAAAACAAGGCCATTTACTGAGCAAACCAAGGGGTGAAAATGGTAATTAGAATTCTTCCTTTACATTCAGTTATATATCAAATGATTTAGCTTAATATCTGATTAATCAGCAATTTATTCTCAATTCCACCCTTATTTGTAATCTTTATACATGCACGTTTAGGTTGTTCAATTTAAAGTTTAAGATAATGCAATACATTAATTATATCCTTTTATTATTACTATTATCATTATTATCATTACTAATATCATTATTATCATTACTATTATTTAAAAATACATATTTTTTGGTATTGACAAAATACACAAAATGATAGTAAAAGTATGTACAATATTTTAAGATTAGCCTATATTTACACTTTTTACACATCAATTAACAAATAATAATAGTACAAATATGATTGTTTAAATAATAATGAATATTATATTATAATAGTAATATTGTTGTGATTAGTGATGCTAAAAAGCTGAAAAAAATTATTACAATTTAACAAAATGCAAGACCTTATGATAACTTTTTTTTATTAAAGGATCAAAATACATGTAATTTTGTTAAAGATGATGCAACCATCTTTCACATTCCACCATGATATTTAATCTGATAATAATAGCTTAATAGCATCATAATAATAATGATAATAATACAAGAAAGACATACAGGTTTAACACGTAGCCTGTTATTTGCTCAGCATGTAGAAACTGTGCATCCATGTATGATGTTCTATGTCATTTAACGTATATTCATGTATTTCTGAGCCACATACAATTCGCATGCACGAGCAAAAAGCGGGACGGAAGCAGAGCTCCCGGTTGCTGCATGTTGTTTTGGGGGATTTCGCTCCTAAACCTCAGATTATTGTTCCCCCAAGCTGCTTAGCGCGCCTTTATCACCAGGTTTGCGGGGGAAAGATATAACCAACATTAACAATTCATAAGAAGCGCCATTGTCGCACAGGATGTCGGTGTCCCGTCCTTATTATGCAACGTTTCGCGGATCGTTCTCCCGCATGCTAAACTCCTGGCTGTTATCAGCGCCGAACATGCGGCCCTGAGCGCGCCCAGAGGCCCGGCAGCGAGGGGGCTCTCGGGGCGGGTGGAGGTTCCGTCTCTTGGCGCGGCGCGGCGCGGTGCGGTGCGGAGGAGAGCCGGAGTGTTGAAGCCCCGTATGAGCGGAGGGCTGCGCGCGAGGGAACATACAGAGACCGATGGCTGATTTCGCTACGGTACAATTAGATGTAAATTGGCGGAGTTACCCATTACGCAGACTCACTGGTAATTAACAGCGGCACATCTGTGTGCATCTGCTGGTCCACCGCTGAGACCCAAAGTAACCCAACGCAGGCTTCTCCTCACACCTTCAAGGCTGCAGTAAACTAAGACACTGATCGGCAGGCGGCAGTGATCTCACTTGTCTCAGGGCTTTTGTGGAATTTGTTTGGATTTGTAGGCAATCTGGTTTTGTCCTTACCATCTGATAAGCGCTCTGACACTGATTTATCACCACTGCTGTGGCAGGTGTGAGGTCTGTTGTTGTCTAAACACACACACACACACACACACACACACACACACACACACACACACACACACACCAGAAGTGACATTTTGCTGCATTCATTTTTATTGGAGGGGGATACATTATTAAGAACAATTTAATCCAAGAAAATAACCCCAAATACACAAACTCGTCCTCGTAAATGACAGATAATTTGGGATGCAGCTGGCAGAAAGTGAACATTTTGGTGTCCGTACAGGAAGTGTTTATTGCAGGGATGTGTTGCATCAGATTGTGGAGGTGTTTATGTTAGTGGTATATGCATGATGTAGTTTTACAAGTCCAGCCTCAAAGAAATGAATGCGCTGTTTTATAAAGACTTGCACAGTATTGTTGGCCCACACTTGTGTTTATTGTTGATTCACTAGGATTGTTTAGTCTGTAAATCCACAGAGCCCAAAAGTTGTTTTCAATTTGCCTTTTCTTGTCCAACCAACAGTCCAAAACACAAAGATATTTAATTTACAAAAATACATGAATACAAATCCATCCAAAAACCATGAAGCAAAAATAAGCAAATGTCTGGCATTTTTAAATGACTTAAATGAATATTTGCTGATCAAAATTGTTGACAATGAATTATCTGGTATAATAATCCATTCATTTTAGCACCAACCCCAACAAAACTGCAAAACCAAATTGATATGAATATTCTGAACCAATAAATAAATGGTGTTTTGACAGATGATGACATGGAAAGAAACTACTTTCAAACTATAATCATGGCACGTGTCAATTTTCCACCTGTGTGTGTGTGTGTGTGTGTGTGTGTGTGTGTGTGTGTGTACGTGTGCACAGGTTTGGTTCCAAAACCGACGTGCGAAGTGGAGAAAGAAGGAGAACACGAAGAAAGGGCCGGGGCGGCCTGCTCACAACTCCCACCCGACCACGTGCAGCGGCGAGCCCATGGACCCCGAGGAGATCGCACGCCGGGACCAAGAGCGGGCCGAGAAGAAGAAACGGAAGCAGGAGAGGAAGCTGCTGAAGTCCCAGAACAAACTCCTCGCGGGCGACAACTTCCACACGCCCGGCGGCTCAGACAGCGACAGCGGGGTCTCCCAGTTCACCGACAGTGAGCAGCAGTCGTCGAGCGTCGGCAGGACTATTCACATTGAACTGCCAGCAACAAAGGGTGCTGGGGGACACCACACCGAATCCAGCTGTGACCAAACACGACACGACTTCAACCAACTGCAAAACCAGCAAAACCAAAGAACGGTGGGAGAACCGGAGCAGGTCTCTCCATGCAGCACGCACAGCTCCAGTCCTGGAGGCCCGAGGTCCTCCGCCCTGCAGAAGCGCAACCCTTTCAGCGTGGAGAGCCTCCTCTCCGACGCCACGCCTCGACGGAAACCTCAGCTGGACTTCCCCTCGTTGCCCAGTCAGAGGACACTGGTGGGTAA
The DNA here is from genome assembly GCF_004355925.1 of Anarrhichthys ocellatus. Classification (NCBI taxonomy): domain Eukaryota; kingdom Metazoa; phylum Chordata; class Actinopteri; order Perciformes; family Anarhichadidae; genus Anarrhichthys; species Anarrhichthys ocellatus. Next base: position 410,587 of record NW_022280058.1, read on the forward strand.
AGGTCACTTCTTGCTTTACCCGATTACCCATCAGCCCTTGGGCTTTCTCGTGCCCCAAACGGCCCTGAAGGCCTCACCGTGTCAGGACAGCATTCACAGGCTCAGCCTGGGACAGAGGTGCGTGGCGAGCGAAGGGAGCCCCGCTCCCTCCGACCTATCCGGCTTTGTCGCCAAGCCTCTGACCTCGGACCGCGTGGAGCATCACCACGATCACATTAGCAATAGGGCGGACGGAGACACAGACATGGAGGAGTGTGGCGGCGACCGCAGCAATGGAAGACTGCCCGGTTCTCCCCCACCAAACGGGCTGAGCTCCGCGCAGTCCGGCGACAGTGGCGACGAGAGGAGTTTGAAAGTTCCGACGGAAGCAGCGACAGCCGACGAGCTGTGCGCTGAAGGGACGGGTGCGAGAGAGGAGCGAGCGTCTCCGGACCCCTGCGAGTGTCTCGAGGCAAACACAGACTGTCAAGAAACACCCGGAACAGATGGAGAGGATGTCGATATGGACTAACACTTGCGAGGAGCAAACATAAACAAAGGACCAGGAACACCGCTCAGACTATTCAAACATTCCCAAAGCTCTGCTGAGACACTCGAAAAAACATATCAGGAATCAGGAGACTTTAATTCTCATCTATTTTTTAATCATAATGTGTGACCAATCCAGATGCCCCCCCCTCCTCCCCCCCAAAAAAGCTGCGGCTGTCCCTCCCATTCAGGCTTTAGGGCCTAAACACCTAGAAGCAGGTTCTTTCTCTCTGTTTTTGGTGACCAACTTGTAACAAAAAAACTCGGCCACAATAAACACCGTTACACACAACAAAGATCCTCAGATATTGTATAAACGAGAAAATGATATTTATATGTGAACATTTTGATAAATAAAGTTATTGTTTAATTGAATCACTGTCTTTCTAGGGCCCTGTTGAGGGGGGGGGGGGTGCTGTGTGGCGGAACCTTGGATCATGTGGATGGAGCTTTGTCATGTTACAGCAGATAAATCCTCTTTTTTTTCTCTGTGTAGTGAGCCAGAGCTGGGCCTCAAGTCCGTCTGGCTGTTTGTATTTATTGCTTTAACAAATTTATTCATTTGAAAGGCCGAGCTGGAATGAGGTTAGTGGCCGCGGGCTATAGGACCCTGCGCCTCCTGCTGAGTTTTGATATGAAAGTAATTATTTTCCCACTGGCTGCCACGGGTCTCGAGGCAGTGTTTTTTTTTTTTTTTTTTCTTCCTCCTTTCAGCCCAAAGGGTTATTAGACATTACCGATTTCTAGTGATACGGAATCACATAAACTTCCTACAATAATAGAATTAGCATGAAAGGCAGGGGTGTCAAATTGAAATGGGAAAATAATAGCCGCGCCAGCTGCATCGTGTGTGTGTGTGTGTGTTTGTGTGCGTGTGTGCGCATAGTCTATTGAGCGCGAGGAGGAGGAGGAGATGGCGGTAGATTCGTGGGGCGGAATTTTCATGAGCTGCCGCGGTTGTCAGACGGCCCTTGTAGTCGGCTATATTAAGATAGATGTTCGATGATATCCCTCATTGTTCTGTCGCTTATATTGATGTTGCTGCGTTATCGCCCTATTGATCATGTGTCGCACATAATAGGACAGGCGCGCGCCCGCCTGCCTGCGCCTTTTTACAAAAGCGCCGGGGCCCCCTCGTCATTTGTTCTAATAGGACTGCGAGTCCCTCGGGGGGAGACAGATAAAGATATAGGAGAGGGAAGGAGGGGGGGTGATGTGCCAGGCTTGCATTAATATTATTTGACCAATTGTTGGCTGAGCTAAAAAAAAAAAAAAAGTAAGAAAGAAAGTGAAGAATGGCTGAATTAAAAGATGTTGTGGGACAGAAGAGGAGACGGATTCTCCTTAACGTGCAGGTGTGTGTGTGTGTGTGTGTGTGTGTGCCGACGTGCGCACACGCGCCCGTTAGGGAAAATAGTGTGTTTAGCTTATGAAGTGTAAACGCCACCAATTCCCTGGGAACTGAAATCCCAATTATTAAAACCATTAATTCTGGCGAGCCGGTGCGCGGAGGAGGCGCGTTGACAGCCCGGCTAAATATCCCTGATCCCTCCCGGTCACCTCGCCTTTATTTGCAAATAAATTGAGGGGGTTCCGAGGGACAGAGCTTTACTTTGCAGCGCCGACCTAAAATGAATTTCCGTGCCTGAGTCCCTTTAATAATATTTACATAATTTTCGCTCAGTGACTCTGCTATTTGCGCTGTAGGAAGCGGGGGGCTTATAGGAAAATAATTAGACAAGAGGACGAGGAGGGAGCGAGAGTGAAAAACAGCAGGAGGAGGATGGGTTAAGACCGGAGCTGAACACTAAATTCCCAGACAGCTAAAATCAATGAAAGTAATAACCCTATTATTTAATTCATAAGGACATTATTTCCCCACAAGGCCTCGGGAAACGTCCCCTTCGACCGAAACAATCACATTAAATCGTTCATTCCGCGTGCGCGGTGTGAAATTTCTACTTTTATTCTGTCTTTCTTTCTTTTTTTCCCTTTTTTTTTGGAGGGAGGAAACGCTTTTATTATAATCGTTTGGCTTCAAGAGTGTGATTAATTAGAAAATATAGGTCTGATCTCCCTTCAGCAAGGCCTTTATAGTGTGTTTGTGCTGTGAGTGCACGTGTGGAGACAACGAGCGCATAAAGTGCGCCCTTGTTGTAGATTATGGGCCCTTTTTTCAAAATGAATGAACTGAAAAATAGGGTTATGATTTTACTTTGGACATGGGCCTCCATATCATCAGAGGCAACATACAGCCCATCTAAGTATCTCACTACATCTGCTGTATGTTCATTTGGACCTGTGGCTTTAATTAAAGGCCTCACAATCAGGGACGTGCAATAAATCTGGAGGCGAAATGCCTTTTAGAAGTAGAACTCGAACAGATTATGGTGCAAATCCGCTGTAGAAACAGCTTTGGTTTAGCGCGTTGGATGCTCTTTTCGTGTAAAGGAAAAACATGTCTGCATGTAACAAGACACATTCTTACTTTTTCTGTCCATTTTGGGAAGAAAAGGCCTGTGTGTCCGACCAGAAACATGATCAATCAGACTATAACTTCTATCCACCTATCTATCTGCTATGGCATCTATGGGGGGGGGGAGAGAGAGAGAGACAGACAGACAGACAGAGAGAGACAGATAGAGAG
>NW_022280058.1:418761-419534 GCF_004355925.1 Anarrhichthys ocellatus
TGCCCATAAACGTTCATTACACACAGGCACGCACACACACTCACACATCCCAATAAGCCCACCTTGTTTAAATGCCAATAAGTACAGTCAGAGGCATTGTGTGTGTGTGTGTGTGTGAGTGTGTGTGCGTGCCTGTGTGTAATGAACGTTTATGGGCACAAAGCAGCTTTGGTTTTGTCGTGTTCTTTGTTTCATTAGCCCAGTGGTTGTAATAAATGCCAGCGAGCCAACGGGATAGATTTTAATTAAGTCAGTGAGAGATGAGTGGAGTGACACAGAAAGCGGGGCAGGGCGGGGGGAGATGGAGTTGTAGAGAGGGGGGGCATGGTAGGGGGAGACAGCTTTTCAATAAATCGGTACGCTCAGGGGTTAGTCGGTGATTTCCTCAGCAAAGTGTTGGGGCCGAGCAGGAACTCGCAGTAATTTGGTTGATAAATCAGCGGCGTTAGGGGCACGAAGCTCGCCGCTCGACCGGTTGGTTCTGCGCGTGATTTATGTGTTACCCGGGGGTCGTACACAAGCCCGTGACAGTCCAGGATGAATTAACCAGGAGCCCGCGCGCTCCTAATGAGCGGGTATTATTTCGCTCACACCCCTTCCTTTACAAAAAAAATAAAAAAATAACAGTGTGAAGAACGAGCCTGGCACACGACCCTCCCCTCCTCCTCCCCCCTCCACTGTGCCATCCCTGAGGTGTCGCATTGATTCAGCATCAGAGAGTTAAAAACACACACACACACACACACACACACACACACACACACACACACACA
>NW_022280058.1:419544-461011 GCF_004355925.1 Anarrhichthys ocellatus
ACACACACACACACACACACACACACACACACACACACACACACACAAACACAGATGTGTGTGTTATTTATCTACGACAAATTGTTCAATAGAGGTCTGGCACCAACTGGTTGGGGTTAACCAAAGTGTAGAAGTGACAGACAAACACACCAAAGATTCAACAACGCTGAACAATTTCATCACGTATTGATCATCAATAATAACCGTGTATTTTTAAAAATGCTCCACGTTGGACCTACAGTACAGTACAGACAGTCACGGGGGACGTATTTAGATCCTTTACGAAAGTAAAGTAGCACTAAAGAAATCCTCTTACTGAGTCTGAAGTAGAAAAACACAAGTCATCAGCATAGAGGCCTTTGTGTACCAGAGGTGTGACAAATAAACAACACGGAAAAGCAAAATATTAGCTTGCCGTAGCGCTAGCTTGCCGTAGCGCTAGCTTGCTAGCTATTTTGGCATCTTTACTATAAGCATCTGGTGATGTGTGTGTTATGTAACCTTTATGTTGAAGTTAAAGTGAGAGCGCATTACAAACTCTTGAGGCAAGATCCCGGCGTGGGCGCCATCTTCCTCTTTACAAGATTTTACATTTGGTTTAATAATAAAGTTGAAGTGTGTTGTGATGTAAAACCCCTATACATGTGGTTACCTGAGCATACTTTCTGTATAGTGCCTCAAGTACCTTTCGCTCACTTACTCCCAATGGACATCATAGATAATATCATCAGAACGTAGGCGTCAAACGTAATCTAAAAATACGTGTATCATGTCTGTGGGTTCACATTTGATTGAGTTATGACTCAGAGAAAGAGTACGAGTTTGGATAAAAATTGCATCTGACGTCCCACGTTTCTCCCCCCACGCCTCCCCCTTCAACTCTCCCGCGCCCCACAGTTTGAAGACCTCTGCTTTACGTTAATCAAAGCCTCAACAATAAATGTGTACGGTTTATTGAGTGGTTTTGTAATTCAGCTCACTGTTTGTGAAGCAAATCAAAGGATGAGTTTGCAAATAGAACCACTGTCCAATTATCAATCAGCTAATGTTTCCATTAAAGAAAAGGTTCACACTTCTGTAAGTCGGTCTTTAGACAATTATTGGTCGTTGACCCCCATTTACTTACATTGAAATCGTCTTTCAATGCACAAAAGGGGCAAAATAGAGTTGAACATTTTTTTTTACTGCTGCAATGTCAAACATTTGTATCAGTCTCTGAAAACAAAACAGATGAAAGGTATGAAAGACTAAACCGAGCAGAGATTTGATAGGCCCAGAGTAATTGATCTTATAGTGTGTCACACCTCCTGCTCACCAAGAGATAGTCCGTCCTGTGGAGCGAGACGTTTCTTTTGGAAATGTGAAAAGGCCTCATAAAGGCTGAGAACGTGAATTTGTGGGTCTTTGTTGTTTACAGGGTCACAGTCAGCCAAACACATTATACACTGTGGCCGCTCCTTTTTGTTATCTTTTGTACAAATGTGTATGTTGCCGTCATGTGACCTCCAAGCAGCTCCTCAAACTGTTTGCTCTCAAGCGTTAACAGCAGAAGGTCACGACTCCTCAAAGTCCTACAGCTCAGTGCACCAAGGGATTGTATTTGTTCCAAACTAAAGGCACGTGGTAACATAGCCTGACCATAAACGGCACACAACAAGGTTACCAACTCCAACTATAAATTGATATAGATATAGAGATAGATTGAGACATAGATATAGAAAGACATAGATTGAGACAGCTATAGCGATAGATAAAGATATAGAGATAGATTGAGACAGTTAGAGAGACATATATTAGAGATTGATATAGAAATATATCGAGATATAGAGATAGATAAAGATAAAGAAAAACAGAGACAGATTTAGACATTGATATAGATTAGAGATAGACATATCTATATGTGTGGGGGGGGGGGAGTGAACCAAAAATGTCAACATATCAGCTCAGCCTATCATATGCCTGTGGCGCGTTTGCCGTTTTGAACCGCATTCTCCTTTACATTTTGGTTTAGGCAACACAACTACCTGATTAGGTTTAGTAAAATATCCTGTTTTGGGTTAAAATATGTCACTTTTGGTTTCACACACGACATGAACGCCAGTCTCCTGGGTGAAAGTCCTATGTTGATTTACCCTTACCCAAAGGCAGACTTTGCTTAGAAACAGATGAGTGGTACGTCAAAAACAAACATAATCCAGGAGAAAATACGTTCCCTCGAACTGTAGTTGACAATGCATTTTCATTATATCAGAACGTAATTTTTAGGAGACCAGGCTGCAACACTTTTCCTATAAACAACAACCAAATTGTGAGACCAATGTGTTTTGGCTTGTGGCCTTCATCGGGGTCATCCTAACCGCTCCATTGTCAGCGTATTAGCGCACATACAATTGCATTGATGACATTTGGTGACTGGCCAAATAACTATGATTCATCGTCATTCAAATGTACAAGTGTGGGGACATAAAAACGTTAGGAAGTAACTGTAAGTGTCAATGAGCATTAAATCACAGCAGCTACAATTCATATTGCCCACTCCACTATTTGTGGGCTGAGAACTCAATAAATCGACGATTTAAAAATCAGTTCACTTGAACCTAAACGCTCAACGCTGCAGCAAGAGAAGCCTCTGTGCTGTGGGCCGAGGCTGGAAAACTTAGACATGGGGCTTTGTTTGAGCTGTAATATGGACCAATGATAGATTTAAATTGAAATATGCTATTTGAATATGTACTGTAATGAAAAAATGAAATAGCTAAGAAAACATATAATGAACAGTAAAGCCCCTTACTATCTAATGAAAACTGATGATCTGAACATAAAATCAAACTGTCACAGGCAGAAAGGCATTACTTAAAACCCTTTACTGTTGATGATGTTGACTTCATTGAGGGTAAAGTGAGGCCAAAGCTATAAACAATATGGCAGCAAGGAACATTTCACACTTCAAAAGTCAAAAATATGCCAACTCAGCTGTTATACACGCTTTAAAGTTCATAATATTCTATCTGAATTCATGATACCAGTGCTGCTATGCCCTGCCATAAAAGTTACAACAGGTTGAATCAATAATATTGATAACAGCCTTACAATCACCCAAACTCTACCAAGGTGATGGATAGAAATCTAACGGAAAACTTAGAGTTGTTGATGTTTTGCAAACAATCAGCTTTTTTGCTTGTACGTCCATTTTTTTTAATCATAGTCACAATTCCACCATTTTCATGTTTTTCTTTTTCATCTAACTAAAAAGTAAGGAATCTCTGATGGTTGTTGAGGTATACAAAGGACAGACAGACAACCTGCTCTACTTCACGCTTGGCGGGTGTATTGCTGGGGTTCCAAGGTAGTGCCCTGTTGAATTTGGTGCAATTTGGACACCCGACACGTTCAATATTATTAAGATTTCAATAAACAAGCACATAGCGCTCTGGGCAGCAGTGGGGGCGGGACTTGAGGCCTCTGCAGACTGAGTCCAGCATGTTGACCACAGCGGGCCTGACTTACATTCACCATATTTCTTTTGGCATCAATGCTGGAAAAAAGGTTAAAACCAGACTCCTCTTTACTTTCCTGGAGTCAGCAGACAGCCAGCTGGAAGCAGAATTCCTATTTCACTGGTGTTCCGCAACTTCCCCAGTGAGTAAAGACTTGATACTAACTGATAACGCTAATAACATTACGGCCAGCAAAGTACCTCTGCTGATTAAATCAATGCTCTACTTTATAACCGCGGTGGTTATGTCAAAGCAAGGGACTAATAGGCCTATTTGGAATTCACCTCCGCTGAGTGTTCACCGGTGTTTCTGACAGTGATTTGGGTGTTTTTTCAGGGGCGGGTTTAATGACTTACTTTCCTTTTCACCCTTTTTCTAACTGGAAATTGTTGGTATTGGCAGTGGTAGAAGAAGTACTAAAAAATGTTTTCATTGCTATCTTTTCCTATAAATACCACACAGTAAAAGTCCTGCATCAACGTCAGCAGAATGTACTTGAATGTACTGAACGGCTGTTCAATTGAAGCTTTCAATTCTAATATGATGTTCAATAGTTAAATGAATAATAGTGCATCATAACCAGTAACATGTCTTTGTCAGGTAAGTGTAATACTCCAATGTTTACCTCTGAAGTAGAAGTACACAGTAAGTGATTGGCTATAATTCTGAGTTGCATATTCATTAAGTGCTTTGGGGGGCGTTTGCAAGTTATTTCAGGGTACATGGAGTTAGAATAATTACATGAATATTTTTTTGTATCTGAATATACCAAATCTTGAGCTGTTTGTGCCCCTTTTAGTTGGGGGCCCAGGTTGCTATGCCTAACGGTAAAGTCTGTTCCGTGGTTTTTCCTGTGAACCAGACTGTATTTCACCGGTGTTTCTGTATGTAAAGTTGTTGTGTATTGGTATACTTGTCAGACCATGCAGATTACAGAAATGTTGATTCTTTTCATGTCAGTAACGGGGTAAGTCAGGGTGGTATATTATCTCCGTTCTTGTTTAACCCCGTACAATGATGACTTGTCTGGGCACAGATTCTACATGTTTTTCATTATCTTATGATGAATCATTTCATGTATGCAGAGGCTTCGGTTTCTCCCTGCAGTGTTGGTCTTCAGCAGTTGTTGAGTGTAAACTCTCAATATAGAGCAGATCTTTACAATGCGATTAACTCTCAATAATAGTAATATAATAACTGTAAAAGGAGTGGAGATGCTTATAATGTAAGCAGTGAGGTCAAATACCTTTTAGAGATTATGTAAGATTTACCCACATCTCAGACAGAGATTATGATTTGTGGGGTCTTTTTGTATGTGTTAGGAATACTGTACCATGATAAATATATTAATCTCACCAATATCCCCATTTACATCAGAGTTCTGGCCACTCTGCAGGAGTGATTTGTGCAACATAGAATTGCATTTGATATGGATGTTGGTCATTTGTATCTTTCATATGCTATATTTTAAAATATATATTAAATTAATATAAAATAAATTAAATAGATTATTTGAGCCGAATATCCCCATTGTGCTCCTATATGAACCCACTGTGCTACTTATTTTTATATATGTGGTTTATTGGTTCTTTTACAATATGTTTGTGGCTGTTTTGATAATTTCTATATTGATAAACATGAGTCAGGATGGACATTAATTCTTGCATTTCAGAACAAAACTTTTTTTTAATGGAAATGATCCCGGCAAGAACTTCAATCTATGTTCACCCCTGAATATCTGCAGTAGCTAGCGTAGCATTGACGTGCTAACGCTAGACAATGATGGTGAGGTACTGGGCCGCAGTTTTTTTTTTTACGTGGACGCGTAATGTTTTAGAAACCTACAGATTGGGGGTGGATCTAAAACACCCTACTTTCACCCCGGACTCTGTCGTTTCTGTGCCTTTTGAAACCAGAAGTCAACATTGACTTATTTGTTACATAACTTTCGTAACTTATTTGTTACGTAACTTATTTGTTACGTAACTTTCGTACTTTAGTAACGCCACTTCTCTAGTTATTTCAACCAAAACCACGATCTTGTTCCAAACCTAACCAAGTAGAATTTTTTGCCTTAACAAAGCAGGAGCTTGCGTAGAAACGCTCACGTTGCTTGACATTCGTATGAAAACCTGCGAAAAACAACAAAATATATTCAAAATATATTTATGATATCATACGATCCGTTGTATGAGGATACGATGGAGTTTAACATAAACTTATGTCCTCTCAGCTTAAAAAATTAAAAATAAATTTCAATGCCAGTGCAAAATTGCGATGCGGGAATACGGAAAATGCGCGATTCATTTTCTGCATGACAATTATTAAAGTCTGTTCCAGTGCAAATTATCTGTGTTGTCTTGTTCCATTTTTGTCAACAAGGCCCAATGAGTTTCCTCCTAAATGGTGCCTAAGTCAACGTTAACTAAGGAGTACATAAACTAATCAAACCCAAGTTTAATAACATCAGTCCCCACACATGTCAGATGAAAACGGTTGTTTTGAAGCTCCTCATTCAAACTATCTGCAATGGCAACATGGAGAGGTAACGATAACAACAAACGCAGGGAAACCATAGTCTGTGTGGGTGAATGTACCCAAAAAAGGACATACTGTTGATGTAAACATGAAATGTTAAGGGTTAATTTGATTTATATTGCTCCTTAGCTCAATGTGTTTTAAATGGATGAAAAACATGCTGATATTGTTTTGAGATATTTTGTTTTACTTTCTCCTTTTGCATGAAACGCAGAATCATTTTTGCAGAGAAGTATTATTTCTGTCACCAAGGTGTAAAAACCAGCAAGGCACAAGGTATGGATAGTCATGTACCAAATCCCAGAGGGTGGTAATCCTTGAATTTTAAAAGAGTACTGAGCAGGCAGCTAAAGCCACCCTTAAGTAGAGTCTCCAGATGCTACTGTTTGTAAATCTGCCAGTTGGAAAACATTATGGACGTCTATAGAAATGACAGAAGACTCAAAATCTCATCAACAGAGAGAGCAGGACAAACAGAGAGATTTGCTAACACCGTGTGGAAAAGTCTGGAGCAAGGGCATTTCCATATTTCCAAAAAGGCGGAAAAATCTATTAAAGCAAAGAATTAAATACTTCATCTGCCAGATCCCAGCGCGCACATGCCAGGAGTTTGTATTATAAACGCACCGGTAGTTGAAACTTTTGTTTTACTCATGTGCGCTAATCTCCACCCTATCCTGCTCCTACTATAATTTTGTTAGACTTTTTCATATTTATTCAATAAATGCCCACAATGCAAATTGTAACTTTGTGTATCGAGAATTAATGGGAAAAGCCCCAACTGTTAAATCGTAAAATTTGAATTAGAAAGTCCCCATGTATTGCATATCAAACATTTATTAAAGCCATGCAGAATAATTGAATTGTTCTGCTGGTCTAGGTCTGATTTGTTTAACTAAATTCTTTGGCTATCGAAGTGTGATACAAGATTTCCTGCAAATTCCATTAAAGACACGGGGATCTTTTGTGTATTTGTGCATCTCCAATACATATCAAGCATTTTTTTTCATCTTCCCTTTCGTCTCTTCTCCCGATCTAAGCCCCGGCTCTGTCACTGCTTATCCACATCTTCTCCGCTTATCTGCATCGAGCCCCTCAGTGAGATTTCAACTACTGTGACATGCGGTGAAAGCAGAGGCTGCCAGTCAGCTGTGCCAAAGAGATTGAAATCAGAGACGGGGGAAACGGGAGGAACGAACCAAAAAGGGAGAAGGGGGGGGGTTAACAAAAAAGAAGGTAAAGTTAATATAATTTCATTCTTGACCCTCTGCGGCAGAAAGCGGCCGTCATATACAGTATAGGTGTATAGAAACTGAGTGCATTAAATCAGCTCATGTAAATGTCAGCTTTTGTATCCCTGCATTGGAATAATACAAACACATCTGGGAGAAGGTCTGCTCTAAGTTATTGGGCTGGTTATTAAGCAAAGCTTTTAATGTCAACCTCCCATACACACACCATGAAAGCGTGTCTAACACACACACACACACACACACACACACACACACACACACACACACACATACACACACACACACACACAGAGTAGCCTGGTAGGAACTTTGTGTTTTAGTCAGCTAAGTTTGACACGTCGGCTAGAGGTGTCCTTGCTTTCTACTGGTGTAATTATCACTCCGGGAGAAGTGTTTCATTAGGAAAGCTCTTCTTTCCGACACATTACTCACAGAGGGCTGGACACAGACACCCTGGACAACAGACACACATGCACACCATCCACTTCGTCGCCCCTCATTCTTGTCCTCAATCCGATCTGTTTTTCTGGGAATTGTTCGCACCTCCTCCTGCTTGTTGTCCATATTTGTTCTTTGACGTTAACTCCTCAGTAAAACTGCCCGAGTTTCAAACTGCCCCCAACCAATTAATTCAACGAAGGTGCTTTTACTTGTCGGGGCCTCACAGTTTGCCGTCTAAATGTGCAAATCAACTTTTAAACTTTTGCTGAGTGCTCAATTTTCCTTGGTTTTCAAACCATCATTCAAGCCCTCCTCCATAATCTCCCTTTCGTTCCTACATCCAACCCATCATCTGTCCTCCCTTCCTCCTCCTCCTCCTCCTCCACCATTCACTTCCCCCGCTGCCCTCTCTCTTGCAGGTCTGCAGGTTAATGAGTCGTGAAGTGTGAAAACTTCCTGAGACTCAACCGGAGCTAAATGCTGTTTCCAGATGTGAGTCTACAACCGTCTGGATGTCCGCTTGAAATGAGTTAGAGAGGCAGGGGTGGGGCCATACAGAGGGGTAGTACGTTAGAGAAGGGGGGTTCAAAAAAGATCTGAAAATGGAAGAAAGAAAGAAAGAAAAAGGGGGAGAAAAATGGGATGTGAAAGAAACAAAGACGACATATTATATTTCACACAAACTGCTGGTCATTAAACTAGTGCTGAACATCATATCACGTACTTCTCACTACATCTGCAGGTGACTAGTAAAAGGAAGTGTGCACTCATGTTGCTCTTGAGGTTTTTATTTATTTAGCAATGATTAAAAACGTCATTTTTTCCTTTGTCAGATTTACAGCGTCTACGGCAAACCTCGTAACCTTTGAAAAACTAAACATCGTTTCAACCAAAGTGAAAGGAAGTGAACACACCAGAGGAGCTGCTCGCATGTGAATGCTGTCTTTATGTTTTCCTGAGAACGTGCAAATAAATAACAAAGCAAAACAATACAATGATGACATTTTGAAATGTGATTACGGCCACATTGGATTATTACTTTTGAAACAATAACGTCAGAGATGCAGACGACCTACAGCATTCATGATATTATTGACAGCCGGTTCCAAAACAACGGCTAACCCTCAAACATTTGGGTAATTCCAAACCCACTACTATGAATACAATTATATTCAGAATCATATTTGTTGTTTTCACATGCAAAGAATTTGCCTTAGTGTTTTGATGCATAACAATACAATAGAAACAATAGAAGAGAAAAATGTGAATAAAAGGGCTAATCTGATGCTGATGATATGATTGCATATAACAAGACCACAGTCTGCTAGTGCGCTGAGCTACATGCTAACATTAGGAGGATGCCACACATGCTGATGCTAACATGCTGTTCACCATGTTCACCATCTTTGTTTAGCATGTTAGCGTGCTAATGTTTGCTAATTAGCACGACAAACAAAGTGCAGCTGAGGGTGATGTCGTTAGTTCTGCAGGTGCTTTGGTATTAAAAGTATTGGACGAATCAAATTTTGACCTGATGTTAACACGCTGGACGATAAATCAGAGGATCACTGAAGTTATCACAATGAATCCTCAGGGGGACATGAATGTCTGTACCAAATGTCGTTCCAATCCATCCAATAGGTCTGGATGTCGAGACATTTTGCTAAAAAACAAAAAAAATCAACACCTAATGAAAAGTGAGAGAATCATAGTCAGTTGGATTCATCCTCTGGGAACCTCGAATGTACGAAATTCCATGGCAATCAATAAAATAATTGTTGGGATAACAAATTCCAGGCGGACAGACAGATGGCCACTATCATCCCAAGTGCTATGCCTCTAATGTGGCTAGAAATGGAGTAAAAACTTCAAGAGCACACCTTAAATCAGTAAAAATAGTTTTGTTGTCTTATGTTCCTGGCTGTTATTTCTTCATCTCTGTAAGTACATTGTGAGAGACGCAAAAATACAGAGTCAAATACCTTGTTCGTGCACGCATACGTGGCCAAATAATGCTGATTCTTATTCTGAAATCGACAGTGTGTGAACAGGACTCCCTGCTAACGACATCGGATAAATCTAAAGACACCTGCCAAATCAAAAGCTGGTCATCACCCACTGCACATCTGCAAGCACGCTTGTGGGAATATGTACATGCACGCATGAGTCAATGTGTGTGTGTCTATAATCTGGCGTAAATAATGACATCTCTGTCCCCCGTCTTCTCCGCTGCCAACTCCACTAATTATTTATTCTTGGACGCCGCGAAGGTGTCAAAGCTCACACTCCTGCTTCTAAAAAACAGAGGTCCCCTCTGCCTCTCTGGCAGTGAGGAGTCCTCATGTTTGTGTTTTCTGTACAGTGTAACTATCAGATTTAATTGGAGACAATCATTACTCATCTTGTTTGATTTTCATGCCAATTCCTTACATATTTCCTGAGATTTCCTCCACAATACAGCGGAGGTGTTTGTGGTGCTCAGAGCATCAGAAAATGCATTTTGAGCATTAATGTGTCGGTCCTGAATCTACGTCCCTGCTACTTTTGGACGGTTTCATTTGGGGCTATTTCTTTGGAAGACAGGAGCTCTGTGCATTTTTCAGGGAAACACATTATCAGTGTATTTTTCAAATGTAACTTTATCTCCATTGTATTGGGGTGAAGGCAGAAAATCTCAGGAACAGATAACAAAATCTCAGCAGATAAAGCATAGATACCACTGTCGTCCATCTCTCTCTTTAAGAATAATACTTTTGGACATGACTCGTCCTCTGTGTATCTCTGCCTGTGCAAAGTGCAGTTAATTATTTTAGTATGGCAGATTTACCTTGATACACATTTAACTCTATGGAAATAAGTACTACGATGGACTTGATCTATCCTGTCACCAAACACAGACATTCTGAAAACCCCATATTAAGTCTAATGACAACTTTATAAAATAATGAAAAGGTCTGCACATGGCAACTAGTCTGGTTCAGGTTAGGCGACTAAAACACTTGGTTAAGGTTCCGAAATTATATTGGCTATTGATGATTAACAGCAAATTGATTAATTACAGGTCTGTCAAAAAAATGACGTCCAACTAAACACCTTTCCTTGACGTTATAAAGACTTAGGAAAAGACAACCTGCGTACTAAGAGAATCTGACTGCACTGACAATATGCAACTTTATTTATAACATAGAAAATGTGTAGAGTGACAAACTCAATAGTGTACTATTCAGTTAAAGATCCAAGAACATAACAGAATCACACCTCCTAAGATGTTTTCAGTTCATTGATAGTGTGCAATTTAACAGCAACAGCAGACGTTATTGACGGCCGAATCGTGCAACGCTTTAATTGTTGCTGCCACAAGGAATTGTGCATTTTCTCCTTTTCTTTGGTAAAGGATGGTCCTGTGTATGCTGAAGCAGATAAGGAAGGAAGCATTGAAGCAACTTGGTCTCCTGCGTGAACGCGCTGCACTCCCGTCTACCACCCCCGACCTCCTCAAGCTTTAACTTGAAAAACTTGTTGTTATACTGGCCAGGCTCAAACAAAAACACTGAACCTGTCGTACCTTTCAGAGACATCCCTGTAGTGGGTAGAATTAAAGCAACTCAAACCCATTAAATCCAGTCGACGACTACAACGATCGACTGGAAGCACGGACAATACGTCGCTTCAGTAAGAGTGTTTTTAAAAAAGTAAATAATTCAAGTTGTCAGTGGAAATTTTCAATCATCTATTTTTCATTTGGGTCAACAAATGGCATTCACAACAGCACTTTGTCTCTCTGTTGGTGTGTTTGCACTTATGAATAAATGTTTGTGTTTGCATGTGGGCGTGATTGAAGAGACTCTCCATGCTCGTCAGTGAGTGTGATTGAGCTCCGAGGAGTTATAGGGAAAATAAGTTGAGAACAGGCCAGAATCAATACCGTTTACCCAATAGCTTCGTAGCGCGTGTGTGTGTGTGTGCATGTGTGTTTGTGGGTGCACGTGTGTGTGTATTTGTGAGTGCGCCTATGTGTGTTTACCTGAAGTGTGACTGCATTTAACGTGTCAAGTTGAGGAAAAACAACCAATTGCCTCTTAGCACACGCTTTATTGACCAGTTGAACACCCACACACACACACACACACTGCAGGCGTATTGACTGGTTGATGGGAGAAACAGGTTTAAGGCAATTAGAGTAGTGTACTCTCTGCCAGAAACACACTATGATCCTTTTCACTGCAGTTAGCAAACTACCCCTAAAGTGTGACTAATATTACATCAATGGGAGAAATTAAAGCTGCTGTATCTTCGTCACTATCACAACTGCAACATAATAGAAAATCTATATGGTTTACTAACTCATTATGTGAAGCAGAAAAACACACTAATTTCACCTGAAATAGTTTTTTCTACAGAGGGGTACAGTATGTTATAAGTGTGTTGTGTACTACTACAGTTTAAATTCCTTGGTGGTTGTAAAGGCACAAGGTTGTGCTTTTGGGAAATCAACAGTTTTTACAAAGTCAAACATGTTTTTTTAAGTGCAAACTCAATGGTGAGTTAGGCTACTTTACTGAAGTGTGGTGAAACCAATTAGCAGCGTGCAAACATCTTTTTCCAGGACACAAGGTGAGTAGATCATAACAGTGTTGTATTTTTATTTGATTGGGGAGGTAAAAGTTGTTACGGCTTGTGGTAGTTTGTGCTACTTTTTGTTCCAGTTGAATGGTTTCCCCATCAGGCTGCATTTCAATGAACCATCCAAAATAATACTACTCATCAACCAGATCGCAGACTGGCCAATCATAGCGCAGCTTCGGCCATTTCCGAAGGTTTTCTCGATGTGTAGGCTGGTTTTGTATATTTGGAGCCTGTCATAATAAACGTTGTGTAATTGTAAAGGAGGCATTTCTACGTAAAAGCCTGTTCGCACACCATTACCTAGCATTAGCACATCTATGCTATGCTAGCTACTGTAGGTATGCTAAATGTCTACACATGCTGCTTTTGCTTTTTAAAGATTGTAACAGTGAATAAAAACCTAACCAGCTTTTCAGGAACAGAGTTGTTCCATAATTTCATTGTCTTCTGTCTCGATCATCAGGTGATGTGTTTCACTTCCACACTGTGATCTGTAGCTTCAGCTTCTATCTTTATCTTTTTAACCTGTTTTCACTGCTGAATTAGTGTGACAACCAGGATATATTCTTCAAACACTTCCGAAATCCTCTCTGAAATCGCTTTTTTACTTTTCAAAAACTTAGATAATAATTAGTGCAGTTAGTGACAGTGTGGGCTCCATGGTAACATAGCTCTGACAGCTTGACGGAGTAGCAGCGGGGGCGGGGCTAAGCGAAGGGTCAATGGTTGTTTTTGACATGTATTGCAATATATTAGCTTACAGTTACGCTTTTGAGAGGTTCATTTATGGCCTCAAAACTGTACTTTTTACTACAACGTAAAGCTAATACAATAGTTCATGAAGAGAATGAATACTTGGGTGTTAATTCATGTTTCATCAAGAACAGGAAATGTATCAGGAGGCAAAAGGTTGAGTCAAGTTATATAACGAGCAAAGGAGTAGTAAATAAAGAAAATAACCTTTGTCACACTGGAACACATACTCTATGACATTTAAACTACAAACTGGACACTAAAGAAGTTGCTTTCTTGCATCGAGCGCTGTGTTTTATCCACTGTGAGTGTCACAGGGTGTAAACAGCTGAGACTCTTTCATCAGATTTCAGTTAATTGGCGGGTTGACAGGAAGACCCCTAACAAAATAAAGACTGCTTGAACCTCACTGCTTTAGGAAGCATCTTTATTTCTTATCCTTCCATCTGTAATAGCAGTTTAATTAATTCATTCTGTGTCACGTCAACAACAAAATCCTTCTCCGATTCGGCTCCCAACCTCATGTTAACACTGCAAACAACACAAACAACAAGTCACTACAAGTCCATTCATTTCCGATTGAGCTGAGCGACTGACGTGTGGAAGGTCGGGGGGTTAATAACAAGCTCGTCGGCTGAGAAAAGTTTGCCGACAAGTTAGCTGCACCTTATGCAATCACTGGGCCATCGACAGCCAGGTTTCCACGCGTTCTTTGTCTCTGTGATTTAATTTTATGACACAATATTCTCCTCAGTCAAAGTTCTACAAGTATATTTCTTTAATTTGAAAGACTACGGTTAGAGGAACAGAAGCATGCAGTTTCATCACACTTTGTTTCATTTTCAGTTCGCTAAAGAAGACTATCATTATGCGAGGATGTACTACCGCCGTAAAAACACTGAGCTGCACTCGATCCACTACGCTGTTCAAACCAGAGCCTCTCACGCCGGCTACAACTGTTCAGAACAGAGCAACCCATCAACCAGGTCGCTGACATTATGAATGTGGGGTAAGGACACAAACTTGTCAAAAGGGGGTCCGTGATCAAATACAGAACTATTTGGGGTGCTTGACATAAAACGGTCTGGGAGCTCTTCACGTGGAGTGCTGCGAGTGGTACACAATCATTTCTCCTCCTCTTTCATTTTCATCTCTCCATCTGACAGCACATTCAAGTAGCTTTATATTACTCAACGATGTTCACTGCTCAGTTAGAAACACACAGAGGGAGGAGGTAGAGGGAGACGGAAAGGCAGCTACATACAAATACAAGCGCTTACTGCTGTAATCCTATCAGACAGGGCTTCTTGCGGCCTTTGAGAGGTCAACATGAAGTGTGTGAACATGAAATGTTGAGAGGTTTACTATACACTGATTTCACACGTATACATTTTAGGTGTTGGCTGTTAGAAAACATTAGGAACAGGTTGCGTCGTTTGTGTTTTGTACCTTTTGTTTATAGATAGACTGGGAAGTCTATATTTTCCTGAGTTTTGGTTTAGATAAGTGGAAGACCACATTTTTTTTAGAGTCTCTTTTGGTTTTTGTTTGTTTCTTTGATTTAAAAACTACACTCGTTTAGCCCTGTTGCCCCTTCTATTACCTCCATTATCTTATGTTCATCTAAGGAGCTCCTTATTTTTCAAATAAATAACTTTGTAACTTTAAAAACATCAGGTTTTATGTTGCTTTCTCTTCCATAAATGTGCCGGGTTGTAACAGACACAGACGACTGGAAGAATTTAAAAACGTCACTGGAAAAAAATGTGCACAATACGTGTACTTTGTATTTGAGAGCCCATCATGTCTCCTAGAAATTAACTAAATTCTTTTCCCGATTTTATCGTAGTGACAAACGTAATCACTACCTACACAGGCACTGGTTTTTTTTTTGAGTGAATGAAACGCTATATTTACAGCATGCATATATTTACAGCATACCAACCTGAAGTTGCAGGGAGGTGGTTGGGTGGTTGGGGGCCGACTGTAGCGCAGGACTTTGATTCTGGAGTCATGGGCGTCCCTCTGCGGTTCAAATAAGACAACAAAAGCACTTTGGTTCAGGCAAAGCTTGATAAAAATTGATTTTGTCCTCAGACGGCAACCTCCGGTTCTGAAAAGCGAAGCCAATGTTGAAGTACCTTAAGTTAAACCTTAAACTGAGAAAATGACTCTACTTCTCTCTTGATTTATTACCTCAGTAAACATTGTAAACATGAGTTTATGGTATCAATCTCTAGTTTCAAGTCTTCTTCAATACAGCATGATGTTCATTTAGCAAGTTATGGTCCCATTTAGTGTCAAATTAGGGCGTGGCTACCTTGTGATTGACAGGTCCCTACAGCGAAAAGAGCTACCACTGGTTGCAAGAAACCAAGATGGCGACGGCCACAATGCCGAACTCGAGGCTTCAAAACTGCAGTTCACAAACCAATGGGGGACTTCATGATGACTACGTCCACTTCTTATTCACAGTCTATGGTTTTTCTGCATCAAACCAAGACCACAATCAATCCCTAACCTTAACCAAGTGCTGCTAATACCTGGACTTAACCATACAAACTTAAATGATGCTGTAGTCACTATATGCAGATATAGTACTGCGAGATTGGATATTTTGGTGGGGGGAAAAATGAACAGTATTCAATAGGCTACAAACATTTTTTTAGACTTGCAAGATAATTAAGTTAATTAACATGTCCTCATTATGTTAGTAGAAAAAGAAATCCATTATGTTTCTTTTAAAACCTCTAACACCGTTTGCACTGTTAGCAACGTTAGCTGCAAGCCTGCTGGCTCGGCTGTCGCCATGTTGAGAGCTGTGTGGAGGCAATCCCTCCGTCACAGACTTTGAATTCCATATAGAGCTCCTTTAAATTAGAAAAAAATATTTGTTATATAGTAATTCATATACTTATACACACACAGAGAGAGTATATACAGTACTTGCAATATCGGTGTATAAATTGTATTGCAAGAAGAAAGACTTTGGTTTATAGTGGGAATGCAAGATACTACAGAGACACTTCACGTAGAAACTATTGAAATTATAGCTACCTTTTACAACATTCGACGTGTCTTATGGAGTTTTTAGAACAT
Organism: Anarrhichthys ocellatus; assembly: GCF_004355925.1. Lineage (NCBI taxonomy): Eukaryota > Metazoa > Chordata > Actinopteri > Perciformes > Anarhichadidae > Anarrhichthys > Anarrhichthys ocellatus. The sequence continues at coordinate 435,752 of NW_022280058.1, forward strand.
ATGTAGTACTAAATATACATGACTGTGTTTGTGTTAAACGATTTACTCAATAAATAAATACTTTTGAACAGCATCCCTCAGAATGACAGTCATTCGCCTTCACTCTGTCTTTTCTTGTCTCCCTGCTCGTCTCCTTCTGTGTACAACGCGTGTTCCAGTGGGAGTACTTGGTTCAGTTTGTGTTTTATAAACATTTGAGAACGCCCACAGCTCCCATGTGTAGGCGGATCCCCGCGCCCTCACCGTGACTCTGTAGACATCTCTATATCAACAACTCCACGAGCACGCAACACACACACACACACACCAGGATGCATGCCTGTCAGTCCCATCGGAAACTGTGCATGGATACTAGCATAAACACGTCGTTGTCACACACACACTCACACACACACACGCTAACCTGTCAGCCATCAGGAGGAAAGAACAGCCAACTGAGACTTGGAAGTGCAGGCAAACAATTCATCCTTATTACCCTGTTATTCTCTCTCTTACACACATGCTGTATTTCTGTATTTAGGCATTATCATTCTCACCTTCTTCTCATATTTCTTTCTCACGAGGGGTTTCTCTCTCTCTCTCTCTCTCTCTCTCTCTCTCTCTCTCCCCCTCTCCCCCTCCCTCCTCAACTTAATCTCTCTCTCGGTCTTTTTTTTCTTCCTCAGTCTTTTCCCCCCCTCAAGGTGTCTAAGCTGTGAGACATTTAATCGCCGCGGTAACGGTTTCATATCTGGAACAGAAATCAAATAATGCCAGATGATTTACTCCCCCTAGCAACCAGGGAGCACAGCCCTAGCAACCGACCCAGCCAGCAGGCCAGACCTAATCAGGTTGAAAATATTTCAATTATTGTGTTGATTCTAGGAGGCGCGTGTGTGTGTGTGTGTGTGAGAAAGAGAGAGTAAAGATCGGCCTGCTGCATTTAAATGATGTCAGCCTCTATTGATCTGAATACCAGAGAAGAAGAAGGAGGACATTAGAAGAAGAAAAGGAACTGCGCGGTGTCATAGAAGAAGTGATCAAGTGCTATTAGAAGCACTGGTGTTATGATGGAGACATTAGAAGGATACAACAACACATGGTCATTCTGGCTTGGGTAGTGTAACAGTTGGCATGCTCTGTGTGTGTGTGTGTGTGTGTGTGTGTGTGTGTGTGTGTGCGCGCGCGAAAGAAAGAGAACGACAGAGTTGGCAAGGCAGAAGTGACAGAGGATAGCCAAAGAGCGGGGACAGGATCCAAACTCCAGGGTGCCAAAGGACCAAATCGAGCTTTACTCCTCACTCTATCGAACACAGTCGCACTACGCTCGTTTGTGCTTGTGTCGGAGCTTTAGAGAAAGTGTAAGCTTGTGTGTGTGTGTGTGTGTGTAGTTTGACGTTCATGCAGTTTGTGTGTCTGGAGGAGGGTATAGACGGCTGCAGAGGGGGGAGCTTTATTGAAGGTTTGCCCAGCCAATCAATAAGTGAGCGTGTCTTTATGTGTGTGCACGCTAGAGTCTATACTTAGACTATTTACACTCTGCTGCTAGTTTATTAGGTGCATCTACAGCTGAAGCTAATGCAGTCTGATACTACAGTCCTGCAATAAATCATTACTTTTTTTGAACAGTTTTAGAGAGGGGGGATTCAACTGTATGGTCACTTTGTATAATGCAAAACAATCCAACAGCAGCACAAGCAACATCCTCCATAGAGGTGTTTCTGTTGTTTAGCCCTAAACTTACGGACAAAATAATAGAAACACCTGTCCCTTCAGTTGACCTGGCAGCTGAATGTAAGCGCATGTTTGAACGATATCTAAATTTAATGCAAACTAGTGCTGAAATGATGAGTTGATTAATGCATTTGTCGACTGAGAGAAAAAGGATAGTTTTGGTATTTAAAGACGTCGTGATGGGCTTTATGGAAAGTGTCAAGTGGCATTTATCACAATATTGTGATTTTTTTTAAACAAAGAAATAAATAGTAAAAAATTATGGACAAATTCATTTATTATAAAAGTAATCTTTGGCTGCAGCCGTGATGTAAACTATTATATTCTTTTGCGGATTTTTGTTCTTTTCCAATGTTTTTTCTTTTGCCTGCACTCTTTAATTTTCCATTTCTTTCTTCGTTAATTCTATAATAATGAGAAAAATAAAGAGTGCAGAGGAACAATGCAAAAAGAAGAGTAGGAGGAAGGGGGGGGGGGATGAAACGTGCGCTCTAATCTAATCTGCTTTTTCAACCTCTAATTCTCTGATGGTAATTATGCCTGACAATTGGCCTTTAGGGACGAGACGAGTCTCCTTCATTGGCGTTTTGCTGTTTGGATGGAGGCAGAGGGGAGAGGGCGACAGACAGACACACAAACCACGAGACGGAGGCAGAAAAAAAGAGGGGAAGCTTGACAGAAGGAGAGAATGAATGCTGTGTGAATGACAGACAGAAATGGATGTAAAAATGGGTATTTGAGAGATTATGAATTTACATATCTTAATAGAGAAATGCATGCTACGGCTCTCCACCAAAAAAAGCTGCACAGCTCATCTTCAGAATTACATTTTGGGCGGTTTGTGTGAATCATAACAGACCTGTATTTTAAGGGTTGCTCTCCTCTCAAGTTGTTATCTATGATCACAATTGTTTGAGTGATTTAACACTAAATGTCACATTTTAAAAAACATTTTGAAGAGCTTTTCTCTCAAAACCCACGGAGGCCTCAGTGGAGGTGGGAGACCAATTCAGTGGCAGCTTGTTTTCACCAAACTGAAGAGTTTTGTTCTTAAATATTCACAATTAACATTTAAAAATGCGACACGCAGTTTTTTGTTTTTGATTCAAAATGCTTTCCAAGAGAATTGTAGGTACCTGGTTCCAGACCTCTCAGTCGCCCACGTTTTAAATTGTGTCAGTGATTCAAAAAGGTTTGGTGTCGCCTTGGTAAATGGCTGTTTCCCTTGTTGGAGAAAGAACAAGCTTAAGTGTCAATTTACTAAATTTAGTGATGTAGAAGTCAAAGAAATTAATGCTACACACATCTACGGATATTTTATCACAGGAAGTCAAATTGGGGGTTAAATAGGGGTTGTTTTCCCTGTTGAGTTGGGAAAATAGGCGCACAAAAATGTCCACAAGCATGGATGACAACACTCCTCTATAACCTCTACTGCAGTTTCTGTGTCGACAGAAAATGACCCAACATACACACAGTGTGAGACTGAATAAAGGAGTGAAGCTAAACGGCAATTCAGTGTGATTATCTGGACATATTTAATTTATGTTAACAGTTAAATCTTTGCTCAAGATCCCTGTTTATAACAAATTGAACTACAAGTAATCAGAATGGACCGTATTTTATTCCAGTCTTTTGTATGTCCCAGGAATTTATTATGCAGTAATAAAGGCGAAGAAATCCTAGCTTAGTCTAGCAAAGCTTGCTAGCAACTCAAACCATGTTCATTCCCTAAAATTAACTAAGTACGTTTTTTTGCCTAAAACTGAAGTCTTAAGGGTATTACGGCCAGAAAGCCCTGAGGGCAAACTTCTCCCACGTGCAAAATGGGTAGTGAGCTAATATGCTAGCTGTTTCAACCATACTACATACACATTTTGAACTCAAGATGGGAGCCAGTCTAACAGTAGGCTACTGTAAGTTATAAAGCTCACCAAGCTAGAAAGGGGGTCATGTTCAGTGGTTTCTCATTGTAAAAAATTGGTAAGGGCTATCTTCACAGTTCAAGTGTCGTTTTTAATGGTTAAAATCCCTTCAGCCACTGTGGAGATATCAATGTTTAAAGTAGAAAAAAACTGTCAATAGGTGGGTGTTTTCTACATGTTGACCGAGGGAAACATTGAACATTTGCCCTCGGGAAAAGAAAGCATTGCTCAGAACATGAAGCCCTTTGAAAGGTCTCTTCAATGTGTCATATTAAGAAGATATTAGGCTGAGGATACCCACAAAGATACGCTGCCTTAGAGAGCTATACAATGAAGCTATGTTAAAAGGACAACACACTAGTAGGTTGTAAATAATCAAACCCAAGTTCACCTTTTTTTCTTTGCATATTATTTTTCCAATAGGACATGTCAATGTGAAATAGTTAACCCGCAAATGTTCTTGGTAGAAACCCTGCAAGTCTCTATGCTAAATGCTAAAAGCTAAAAAGCCTACACAGCCTGACTGAAAATGATATCAGATAATGATATATGCTTGAAGGCCAAAATAAAGATTTCACCCACAAACATCTACTGTAACTGGAAGGCAAAGTCAGACTAAATACAGTGTAATAATATAGCTGTTTATTCTGAATAGTAGTCCTGCATTCTTTGCAGGCAAAATGTTACCGTTAACAAGATCCATGCACATTTTTGTAATTACTATACCCAACTTCAGCAACTTCATTTTACTCCTATAGTGCACTTTTTATTCACTCTATTCATTTGGCAAAAAGCACAATCTGTGTAAAAAAAAAAGAGGAAAAGTGGGACCAAGAGGTGTAGAAAAAAGAGACAAAAGGCCGTGAAGAGGCAAAATATGTCAGGAGGTTTTCATCGGATAATGGAGAGGTCAAAACGGAGAATAAAGTGTGGATGAGAGGTCAGAAAAGACTGCCAATCAGTGCCATAATCACACTTTTCCAATTTCCTCTTTACGTCACAAAGACTACCACCCAGCTATAGGTAAGACTGCCTCAGTATTAAGTGTGTGTGTGTGTGTGTGTGAGAAAGAGAGGGAGTGTGGGTGTGTGTCAGTTGGAAGGGCAGCTAGGCGTAAAATTGAGTCCAGATTCATTAGGTTCTGTGAGCTGAGCTGCAGTTGGTTTAAGTGATACATTTCCTCTGGAAGTGGAGGTGTGGAGGTGTGTGGGTGGATGGGTGTTGTGATGGGGGGGGTCAGTCGTACGTTACGGGTCTCTCCCTCTGTCTCACACCTGTGCACACACACACACACACAAATGCATCACGCACACACACACACACACACACGAGTATCAGACAATTTAGAGGCCTTTATTCTATTTTCTCCCTCCTCTGTTTCGCTGGTGACACTGTAAATCTGAGCCAATTTCCTCCTCTAATCATCATTAAAAAGCGCAAATTACTCCACTCTCCATTAAACACTCCCACATGCCTGCTGCTATTACTTGCTCTGCAGCCGTTTCCATACACACTGAGGCCGGCCAGCCTTCTGTGTGGCTTTATTCTAGACCTCACTCAGCAGACACCGGCACATGTCGTTTAACAGGAAAACACCACGCTGTGCTTTGTTTTACCGAACAGCGGGAGTGAACATTTCAATCTCTCGTGCCTCAGAGTATTTTTGAACGCTGCATCTTTTAATGCAAAATAGTCCCTCGCCGTAGATGTAGACTTCACCTGAGAGGGTGATTTCATAGAGAAACTAGACACACGTGCATCTGAGTAGCTAATCACGATACCTAACGTACAGCGTGAAGTCAAAATTGAAAGCTCCACTGAGTTTTGTGGTTTATGAGTAATGGGGAAAGGCCTTTAGACTCATATAGACTCAAAGGAAGTGCAGTACAGTCTGAAAACAAAAAGCTTCTTTCCGCTGTGTGATGGTGAAAATCTGTGTGGCCCAAATGTTAAATGTCCCCAAAGTAACACTCCTAAAAATTAAAAAAAGGTCTGGTGTTGTGCCCATTTAAGGCTGTTTCTTCCCAGTTAGAGAAACAATGGACAAATCAAAGCACGGTGGGTGTGATTGAGAATAGGGACGCCATCATGCTACTTTGCTAGTTTACTACGTGAAAGAAATAGCAACAGAGAAATGGTAAGTACGCATGTTTGAGATTGATGCAGCTGTACAAGTTGTAGTTCGACAACTCTTAGATCAACATTTCTTTGAAAACTATCCTGTCATGTATCGTAGTAACTTGTGGTATGTTAGCCCACAGTTGCTCTTTGATAACAAACACTAAAAAGCTGTGCTACTCTAGCATTATCCTCTCATCACGTATTAATAAGGTCTGACCTCACCGTATAAGAACTGAAAGACGTCCCCTCTCTGCAAATTATTTCTTCAACTTCAGGAAGTGTCAGTAGCTGACTGACATAGTTTAGGGCCGGCCAGCGGGGGGAGGATGATGGGATTTCGTTATTGAATATTGAATGTGTGACAGTCTCACTTCTTTGCCCCTGGCCCGAGTCCAGCGCGGCAATATTCTAACCCACAAAAATTCATTTCAGACTCAGGTTGCCAGTATTTTATTGGTGAACCCGGGATGAAATATTAACATCCTGATTGGACTCTTTTTCAACCAGCGATGGAGAAATAGCTGGCCCAGTGCCTCAGCTCTGCTTTGCACCTTTGTCCTAATCAGCCCTCCTGCTTGTGAACAGGGCTGAGGGTTCAGTGTGTCGCTGCAGATTGTTTCTTCATGCTCCGGTGCTGCTGGGAGTCTGGATATCTACAGTTGTCAATAAGTCTTTCGCTGCAGAGCTAAAGAAATAACTTCATGCACATTTCTTTATGCCTTTTAGCTTAAACATAAAACCACATCAAGCAACAAAAAAGGTGTAAATGGATTTAACAGTCACGCTTCTTTTAGTGCAGGTTTAAGTGTGTAAAAACCCGGCCTTCTTCAAAACAGATGGAGATTTGACGCAGACTGAATGCCGAGGTGTTACCTCTCTCTCTCTCGCTCACTCTCACTCCCCGACACATTAACTCCTTAAGGGAAAGTCATAAAGAAGCGGTTATCTAATGGAAGGGAACCCTGGTGAGCGGAGCGCAGCTGTCCCGTCATTAGCCCCTGCGTTTGTTTTCACAGTTTGTTTGTTTGTTTATCGGCGTATTTTTGCACCTGCGGCACAGACGCGTAGGGTCGTGAGAAAAGGCTCAGGCAGAGGATGCGGTCACGTTAAGAAACTCTCAAGGGAACGGAGATTCTCTTCTAAGACCTGACCCTGAGGTTTAGCAGGTGTAATGTTTACCGAGCTATAGGGCGTTCACAGCTGCTGCATTTAAACTACTCCCAAGAAGTAGATCAATTATATATATTTCTTCACCAAATAACGGTGAAGTATTGTCAAAGAGGTCTTAAAAACAACCAGTACAGGGTTCAAAAAATGTAGCCGGGACCCACCTAGGCTAAGAGATGCTGGTTACAATGAGACGCGATCTGATTGGACGAAACCCAACTAGCTGGTCTGAGCTGGAGGTACTGTTTGACTGCAGGAACAACGCAAAAGCTCTCTCGCAGGGAAGGTGGGAGGCCTTGCCACTTATTGAATACTGCACCGTGCTAGTTTAGCATGCTAGCACTAAACACAAATCACAGCTATGGCTGATGGGAATGCCGTTATTTAAAGTATTGAAGGGGTAAATATTTGACCTGACGGTGGCGCAACTTGAAAAGATATTCACCCTGAAAACGTCTAAACCAAAATTTCATGGATAATCCGTCCAAAAGTTGTAAAGATATTTCAAAGAAGAAGTCAGGTAATCACCACCATTAGGATTCGTCCTCTGGGGAAGATGCAATACTTGACAAAAGAATATGAAAGTCATCGAGATTCATCGACTCTGGTTGCAAAAAAACCTCTGGTTGTATAGAAGAAGTCTGATTGTATAGAAGTCTATGAGAAAATGACTCTACTTCTCATTGATTTATTCCCTCAGTAAACATTGTAAACATGAGTTTATGGTCTCAATCTCTAGTTTCAAGTCTTCTCCAATACAGCATGAGGTTCATTTAGTAAATTATGCTCCATTTAGAGTCAAATAGACCTTAAAGTGGAGTATACTTTAGGGCGGGGCTTACAGTGATTGACAGGTCGCTGCTGCTAACAGAGACGTATACGGCGTCTCTACGTCACTCCTCCGCATTCCAAATACAATAACTCCCGTTCATCGGTTCCAAAAAGCAAAAACATGGCGGCGGCCATATTCCAAGATGGATTCATAACGGACATCCATAAACCAACGGGTGACGTCACGATGACTACGTCCACTTCTGATATACAGTCTGTGGTCTGGACTAATGAATCAATTCATTTCCTGAATCAAACTAACGTTAACGCTTTTCATCCTCAGCAAGTCAACACGTATTCCCTCAGATCTACTTTGATCCAACAGCATCCAAACAAGTTGCAGGAGAAAACCGTGAAGAACTAACGTTACGTTACTGAGCGTGAGCTTGAAAAAAATGATACAAAATATCATTTTGCTACCGGAAAGTAGCAATACTGCCACCTTCCGTCTGTCGCGTGGCGCCGTGCGCTGCAGGTCATGCGGTCCCTCGAGAGTCTCCGGTTAGGAAACACCACAGTGTGTGTTTGTGCATGTTTGTGCAACACAAGTAGAAGATTAAGAATTTCTAATCTCCTTCGGGTTGGTGGCAAGGCCCAATGTATGTATGTATGTGTGTGTGTGTGTGTGTGTGTGTGTGTGTGTGTGTGTGCGTTCTCAGTGCAATGATAACAGCTACCACTAGATAAGCTGGTCCCTCTGGTATGTCTAGATGGGCTGTGTTAAAACACTGTTGTGGCCCACTTCAGCGTGTGTTTGTGTGTGTGTGTGTGTGTGTGTGTGTGTGTGTGTGTGTGTGTGTGTGTGAGTGTGTGTGTGTGTGTGTGAGTGCTACAGCAAACAGTCATCACAACAGTCAGAGTTCAACATCTGAAGCTCAGAACCGTGGGCTGATGATGTCACAGAGAAGCAACATGACACACACACACAGCACAATACGTGATGGGTGATGAATGACACTGTTTGTCCCTCCCTCCTCTTCGTCTCCCCCCCTCTCACGTCTTACTCTTTCCGTCCCCTCCCTCTCCGTCCTGTAATCACTCCCCTCTGAATCCTCCGTATATAATTCAGCAGCAATTCTGCTCCTCCGCTCCCTCTGCCTCCGCCTCCTCACGGGGAGACACAATGAGATATGACATTTCATTTGAGTTTCTCGCCACGCGCCGCCCTCGCTCTGAGAAATAAATAAATATTTCATTAGCGGGCCGAGAGTGAAGAGGGAATAAAGATGCAAGCGTGCGCGCACACACACACACACACACACACACACACACACACACGCTTCGGAGGTGGAGGGGAAAGCAATATAAGTCCATTTATACATTCATGCTCACATACAGGCCTCAGTCATTACACATGCAGACCTCAACACCTACACACACACACACACACACACACACACACACACACACACACACACACATACATACACACACACACACACACGGGTTTTGGTACATGGAAGACCAGAGCAGACATACTTATGTAGGAAGTGATAATGCAATCTCATGCCTAGAAATAGACAAGATAGATAAGTAATGAAGATAATGGATCTCCCTGTGTAACTCCTATCATCCTGCCTCTCTCGTTAGACCACTTTATCATCTCCTTCCCTCCCGCCCTTCCTCCCTCCTCCTCTCTCTCTTTCTCTCTCAATCTCTCTCAGGTCTTACCTAGAGACCCCCGGCTTTATTGTCTTAATTAAAACAGAGCCTGTTTAATTATTTTAATCCACACTACTGCACAACAGGGACTCCTGAGGAGAGGGAGTGCGGTGGGAAGAGGTAGGAGGCGTGAGGCTGATGGGGTGTGGGGGGGGTGTTGGGGTTGTGGGGAGGGGGGGTTAGCCCTGACATTTCAAATTAAGCTCTTCAAGTTCAAAAGCAAGAGTTCTTATCACTTTTCCTCTCATTCATTTTCCCATTTCTGCCCTCCTCTCCCTCCACGAGTCTGGCCTCCTTCTCACTGATCTCCTCTCTTCTCCCACCACCGCTCTCCATCCTCCTCCTCCACCTCCTCCCGTTCTCCATTCCCTTCCTCGCCCCTATGCTCATTTCTTTCTTCCTCCTGCCTCTCCTCCTCCTCCTCACTACCTTTGAGAGATTAGTTTGGAGAACAGCCCTGTTGAGAGCCTTTTTCAAGTCCGGGACATCAAAAGAATCTGTGATTATTACAATACCATGTGGAGTCATGTGTGTATTTCTCTTATCTTAATACACACCCACGTGCATGCAGATACCTTCACATACCAAAACCATAATTCATACTTGAAGGTGCAATCACGCCGAGCTTGTTTAGAGAGGTTTCTTTGAGCTCTGGAGTGTTTATGCGTCTAGTTTGGCTTGTTTGGGGCTGGTGAGAACAATGCTGCTTGAACCCAGGGTCAGAATGTGTCTGCACTGAGGACATGTCCACCGTAATGCAGAGACATTTTTGGGGATTGCACTTGTTTTCCCAAATTTTTGGCCATCAGTCTGGTCAAAACTGTTATTTTCTGCCACCAAGAAATTGTGCTTATTGTAAATGAAAAAAAAGTAGCTGTTACGTTGAGGATGTGATATTGTAAATTCTTGTGGTTACCTTATCTTTGTTTACGATGTTAGATTAAACAGTTTTATACCCACCAGTGCAGGATCTTCACTCATGGCCCTCAACAACCTGGGTGAAATCCTGTGTTTGTTTGACCAAACCATCTCCCTCCCAAAGCTGACCATCTCGCTCTTTATACTTGAGTTACTCTGACCGTCTAATACTGACGCGGATGGATTTACATTGAAGTAGTTAAATGCTTGGTGCGTATTAAATAGATGCTAAAGGGTGCCTCAGCATCAGACTTTAACCAAGCGTTGGTATTTGTCAAGTTGGGAGTTTGATGAAGTAATGCCATTTCTGCTTTCAGGTGCAGTTGAAAATGTAATCAACGTTAAGACATAAACACATCAATGCAAACTGTTTCTTTAAGGCTCTCACCAACAAAAACAAGTGTGTATATATTCAACAAAGTAGGTTGTGAAGAGTGCTGGACAACGCCTCAAACTGATTGAAGATATATACAAACACAGACATACAAACAAGTGTCACTCTGCGAAGCAGAGTTTGTCAGTCTCCATCAGAGGAAGTGGGAGACGGCCCGAAGAGCTCCGCTCCCTGTGGACCACGGAGCGAGGGGAGATGGAGGGTGAGCAAGCTGAGAGGGGAAGGGGAGGGAGGGAAGGAGGGGTGAGGAGATAGGAAATGGCAAGGATGGAGGGGCGAGAGCAGCAAAGGGGATCCATTACATAATTTGTGCTCCCTCTTCTGTCTTCCTTCCCATTCGCTGGCTGATTAGTGTGACCTTGATGCAGCCGCAGCTCAGCCGGCTCCTGTTGAACTCTGGGTAATGAAGCCAGCGTTTACAAATAGAGAAATAAACACCTGGCTCCCTGGGAATGGTAATAAGCTCCCCCCTCTGTATCTTCATCTCTGCTCCGTGCCCATTCACATTTCCTCTGTCCTCCTCCCTTTGTCACCCTCTATCTCGCTCACTCACTTACTTACTTTTCCTCTTCCCTCCCCCCCCTCCTCTCCTCCCCCTCTTCTCTATCTGTTTCAGCGGGGAACCTAAACTCCCCATATTTCCAGTTTACCGTCTGATTAAGGAGTGAGTTGAGCGTTTCTATTCCCTCTGTCTTCCTCCTCCGTTCCATCCCTCATTCATGTGCTGCCACGGTAACTAGCCTATTATCTGACAGTTCCACTCCACTGACCTGCCCAATAACAGCTTTCACATCCCTATAAATGCCCGGGAGAGGGAGAGAGGGGAAAGAGAGAGAGGGAGAGGGAGAGAGAAGAAAAAGAAAGTGTGTGTGACTGGACGTGCACGTGTGCATCAACGTATAAACCCTGGAGATTGCTCCGTGTTATAAACATTTACGCCAGGCTAACAGATCATCTCCGAGAGCCGGGATTGGTCTGACTCCCCCCCTCTCCCCCCCCACCCGTCCCCCTGGCGAATTGAAAGCCCAAGATTAGCGAGATGATAGCTTTTCAGATTGCCGAGGAAACGCAGAAATGAGTTTCACCGGGTGAGTTTACGGAGGTTAGATTGGAGCAGTTAAACGGCGGATAAATTGATGGTTCTCTCATTGTCTCTCCACTGGTATAGTGGCTAAATCTATTAGCCGTCAACGACCTGTTTTCGGCTGCGATGGGAAGGAGGCGACGGGTGAGGAGAGTTGGGGGGGACGATGGGGAGGAGAGGTTTGAGTAAAGGAAACATGTCTGAGGAGAGCTGAGGAAGGCGAGAAGAGGAGGACAAGAGGCCTCCGATATTAAAAGATACAGTTTGACTTTATTATTTACTGTATTATTGACGGTCCTGTCTAGAACACTTAATTCAAGCTACGGCATTTATGCATTAACAACACTGAGAGTACAGTCAGCAGCTCTGTGAGGCTGTGCTTGACTTTGAGCTAAATGCTAATGGTGGCATGCTAACATGTTTACAATGATGTGCCAATGTGCTGATGCTAAGCAGGTATGTTCGCCATCTCAGTACAGTCGATGTCAGGGGATCAGCAAAGATTCATCCTCTGGAAACCACGAATGTCTGTACAAAACTTCATGGCAATCCATTACAATCAGTAGCTGTCGAGATACTTCAGTCCGGAGTCTTAGAGGAACTTTCTTGGTTTTATTTGTATTTCGGCAACTGTGTACACATTGTTTAATGGTAATGCTGCTGTTTTTTTAGTTAAATTGAGGATTTGTTGTTGTTGTCCTTGGTAGTTTTACTTGGTAGTTTTATTTGCTTGTTTTTTCATTTATTTTTGACTTGTTGTAATTTGTTGTTATTATCAATAGTAGTTTTATTGATTTAATTTTTTTTCTTTTTAGTTTTCTTGTTTTTTTGTTCCCATTTCTTGCATTGGATTTTAATTGCATGTTGGTTTTTACATTGTGCTGTGCGGTTTTTTACAGATTCCAGGATGAGCAGTTTCTATCTTGGTGGTAACTAATGAGGATTCCACATAAATAAATATATAAATGAATGTTGAACAAAACATGCTGCCATCCAAAAATACAACTGTGGCACACATACTTGTGCTCTATAGTGTGTAACATTCAATTTATTAAAAGGTTCAGGGAAAAATACACATTTCATAAATCTACGGCTGCACACCAAAGGAGATGCCCTTTTCACTATGACACAACAGCACTCCACTACAACACACACACACACACACACACACACACTGAGCACGCAGAGACACACAACTAATCCTTCTTGGAGAATTAACTGCATCACAAGTTCTGGTCGCATTAGAAAGTTGATAAATTACATTTGATAAAAGTCTCTTCAACAGACTGGGTCAGTGCAGTGTGTGTGTGTGTGTGTGTGTGTGTGTGTGTGTGTGTGTGTGTGCGGCGCATCGAAGCCACGTAGTTTGAAGGGAAACACTTTAGAGGAGGAATTTAATGAGTCCATTTAGTGATGATTAAATAGAATGACAGTCAAATGATGAGGACTCAGTTTTAATGAGAGCTATCTTCCTAATCCCTCAATCTGTCAATATCTGCTCCAGCGGCTTCAGAAGTCCACACGGGGCAGGATTTAAAGTTTCACAATGATTCTGCAATGACATGAAAGAAAGAAAGGCTCTCTCATTACTGCCCTTAAAGGGTAACTACAACCTCAAATTGTGCTCCAATGTACAACGTCGTTCTTCTGCTCGCGTTCATCAGGATTGCTAAAGCTAACGCTAACAACAGTTGTGTGTGAGAGGCACAAGCTGGAGCTACGTTATGCTAGTGTTACGCTTTTAATACGTTTAAAGGAAATTATGACGGCGTATATAAGGGTCCATTGAAGGGGAAACAAATAAAATAAATATATACAGTACAATGCATATCAATGCATATCAGTTTTAGCATTAAGTCCATGTAATATAAGAATAACACGGAAGCAACATGAAAGAAAACACGTATACTCTTTGTATCTTTCAGGACCTTCGCCTGACTCAGAGGTGTTCTTAACCATAAGAACTTAAAGGCAAATCAAAATTCTGACTGGCTGGTGTTACCACAGCTCTGCAGGTTCCTGAGGTTTTTTGAGCAGAAAAAGCTGTTTTTACACAAAACATATGTTTGTTTGAAGAAAGAGAGCAAAAAGTTAGTTTAACGTCTTTAGTCAAATTTTAGCCAAATGGACATTTTGTGTCTCAATCAAAAGGAACCATAGGCAATTTAGTCTAGCTTTACTCAAAGGAAACATATTTTACTTGTTTCATTCCTCAGTAAAATAGCTGTTAATACGTCCATCGCACACATTCTAATCTATAAAGACAGTCTAAATATGCCATGGTGAGACACGTTACGCAAAAACATTGTTTTCACTGGTCAATTTCTAGATTTAAGGCCATTATGCTTCCATAATGTGTTTTATTTTTTCAGATAGTGGAAAGAAAACATCAAAAATACACATTTGGGTGTTTATTGTATGCTAGTCTTTGTCTATTTGTGCTTGTAAAAACTTTTTTTTATGGCTGTTGACTATTTTCTGATTTATGGAGTTATAGAAAGAGATGTCCAAAATGTCCCCTCTTTTAGGTTAAATCATTTTTAACCTGGCTTTATCCGATGTCCCGATTTTTTGTTCAGGAAAGGTCTACACATTAGCCTGTATTTGATAAGATAGTTTCATATGGAAACCTCGTAATACTTGTGTATGTGCATGTAAATAATTGCCTTAATGTAAGTAATCAAATGGTTTCCTGCCGATATATATTGGTTACATTCCCTCCCATTACCACATGTAACACCATGACGCTTTCCTCTGTGGCCACTGTTGTTTCAGAGCTGAGAAAAAAAAAAAGGTTTGACTTGAGATGGGTTTTCTGCGGGAAGACAGAAGAAGAGAAGAGGAAGACGAGGAGGGCAGAGAGCACGATGTCTGGGATGTTTTTGAGACGCTTTGAGATGAAAAAGGTGAGAAGGGCCACAGGAATGGTTTCCCATGATCCCGCTTGACCTGACCTGGGTCGGGCTAGACTCGGGTGGTGTGTGTGTGTGTGTGTGTGTGTGTTGGGGGATGTTTCGCCGCTGTAAACAGTGCTTCATGTGGACAGAGGTTGGAATCCACCTTAAATAATCTGGTGTCTTTTCCTCACATCTGCACACTGTTAGAATAAATCACGTTGGTAATTCCAGATCCACAACACCGCAGGATCACATGCCAAAAAGAAAAGGGAAGAAAAAAAACACACCATCGGTTCAAGATTACCAAATCTAATCTGTGACTGTGTGTGTGAGAGCATCTGAGTGTATTAAAGAGGCAGCGATAGCTCAGTGAGCATAATAAACCCTGAACCAATCACATATCAGTTTCATCAGGGGAGCCTCCAACATCCTTCGCTCTAATTGGCTATCATGTAATCCGGTGTCCCCAAAGACCTCCGACTTTCTATCCATCCATTACTCCCCCTCTTTCTCACTCCGCACCACCTTCTCCCATTTCCTCCCCCCTTTTCATTTCACCTTGTTTTAGTCATTTGTCTTGACTCTCACTCCTCATCCATTTCCTCGTTTTTTAAATCTCCACGTTTTCCTTTGCAAATGAAAAACTTGACACCCTTTACATTTTCCTCGTTTCTCCCCCACACTTCTCGTGCATTGATCCGCTCCCACCCTCGTTACCTTTCTTTCTCCCCTCTCTCTCCCTCTCCCTCTCTCTCTCTCTCTCTCTCTCTCTCTCTCTCTCTCTTCAGGGGGAGTCATTGAGTGTGTAATCGCTTGGTTACGGTGTGTCAGTCTGCGTCTGAACCCACCATCTGTCCTCTGGGCTTCCGTCTGGGACTGCAGACACACACACACACTCACACACACAGCAAATACACAGACTCACACAGTCGGGCCAAGCTCATTCACACCACAATATGATGACAGCTGTATCACCCACCTATTGACATGAGCTGTCAGAGGGGCAGTGACTAACATAACACATTATGACATATCACACACACCCAGGTGGTGACTACAGTGCACATTCATTGTTATGGCTTATAATCGTTCCTCCATTATGGCCGGACCTCACTCCGTTATCAGGCAATACTAGGAGTTGTAAAACTCAAGGTTCAGTCACAGATGTGAGTATTTGGAGTGAAGAGCTGTTCCATAATCTGACAAGCAACCTCTTGCGAATAGTGGCTGATGTATCTCAGTATATTGTTATACTGCTGCAAAACCTCCGAAAGGAAAGGTTCACATTTGTCCCCAAGTCGGTCTTAAAACAATAGTCATGTGCACCTACATTGTTTTCTCCTGTTCATACTGGACATCAGAAGATCCTTTCCTACTTCCAGTGTAAGTTAATGGGGGACAAAATCCACAGACCTCATTCTGTGGGGGAAAAAAAAGTGTTTCCCATTAGTTACCTAGACTGTGGCGGCCCACCAAAGCCATTTTTTGTCCCACCAGTTTCACAATGAACTGAAATGTTTTTACACTTCTTGGCTCAACTTGTTAACTGAGGCCATCGGTCCTCAGCACGCAGTCTGCAGCGATGTCGGCCACCCATCTGACCCGTCTCGAAACACGTACCCCATCTCGATTACCATGCTTTGTGAGTGTGACTTTTTTGCTGTGTCATCATCATTCATATTTATACAACCAAAGTGTTTATGATTGAACTATTTACTAAAGCACACTGTAAAACTACTGTTACAAGTAAAAGTCCTGCATTCAAAATATAATAAATAAAAGTATACTCATTATGCAGAATGGCCAATTTCAGATGATTTATTTACAGTAGGCCTATATTATTGGATTTTAATTATTGATGCAATTATGTTTTCATTAACTTAATATTGCAGTTGGTAGCAGTGGAGCTCTAGCCTCTTCATTTTTCTCTCGAAGTTCACCAAATTGATGCATTTTACTTTTAAAAGTTTAACTCAGATGGATTAAGTCTCATATTGACTTGAAATGAACATGTGAATGTGGTTTTGCACAGATTGAGGGCTGTGACTTCAGTCCTACATTTCAGGAAAGGATCTGTTGATCGCCCAAAACAGGAGGAGTGACTACAGCAAACAATCGATGTGCATACGGTCTCTATACCATTGTGTTAAGACGGACATTTTTTAACTTTTCCTTTCAGGCCTTTTACACCAGAAAGCATTCATCCAC
The DNA here is from genome assembly GCF_004355925.1 of Anarrhichthys ocellatus. NCBI lineage: Eukaryota > Metazoa > Chordata > Actinopteri > Perciformes > Anarhichadidae > Anarrhichthys > Anarrhichthys ocellatus. Next base: position 452,672 of record NW_022280058.1, read on the forward strand.
ACGTCCTGGAGTATGTGGTGTGGAGTCAATGGCTAACAGGTAAACGCTGTTAGCTCTGTCAGCACTGTTGCGGTTGTTTGCACTGTTAGCGCTGTTAGCTTCTAGCTTCTAGCTGCTGACGGCTAGCCTTGTGGAGGCCATAGATATGCTCTGAATTTCGAGTTCAGCACCTTTAATTAAAGTAATGCCGTGCGTGCGAATGCTTGTGCAACATGGGGAAATTTGTCAGTAGCAGCCGTGAAAGTGAGTCCTCCACAGAGCATGAAACATAAACGAGTAGTTATGGGGCCGGTTCTACAAGCAGGTAAGCCGTCTAAACTTTTGATTGCATGATAAGAAAGTTTCAATACATGGATCTGTGTAGTGACTTACCTTTGCTCCTCACCTGCCCCCTGGTCTTTTGGCAAAAGTTTCTGCAGAGGAGCTCATGTGTATTTATACTTCCTGGTTGTACCATGTTTGAGGAGCAGCGGGGGAGCCAGTGTCAAAGGTGTTTTCCTGAAGCTGACAGTTACATACATATTTGATCCACAAAAATTTGAGAAAAAAAATCGAAATTTTTTACGAAATGTAACAGTTTATATATAGTGTATGTATGAAATGAAATCCCATACAGATGGTTTAGATGGATTTATTACAGTCCTGCGACAGCCGCAGATACCAGATTATTTTTTGTCAGAGCATTTTATTTACTGATCGCTGTTGGGACGTCAAGAGAATTTCAACAAATATAACAGAAAATTGAGGAGGAAGACTTCAAGTTGAAGTGGCAGAGAAGTAAAAGTGGAGACAATGTGGCACTGCAGAGTACAATTCAACTTTAACGGCTCACTGAGGCTCAGGGCAGCTAAACATCCCTGAGAATCACTTTCACACATAACGGGAGACAGAGACCAGCTGAGAGAGCAGAGAGAGAGAGGCTGAAGAGGTGAGAGTGAAAAACAACATGGTCACTCAACCTCTCACTCTATCCTGCCCTTTGAAGCTTTGTTCAACACTTACTAACTAAACACTAAGTATTTTCATCCAACCTCGGTCTACCTTTAAACTGAGGAATTACCGCATCATCGATATGAAACCCATGCATGTGTCGACTGTGTTTTTTAAGATTAGAAGAGAAGGCATTTGCGCTCCAGTCATCGGTGATCGCCATCACCGCAACAACTATTAACCTTTACTCTGTGTGTGTGTTTGAAGATATAGCAGGAGTGAAGTAGGCCAACACTGCTGTTTCAACAATAGTGAAAGTACAAATGAGAAGAAAAGGCAACAAGAAGGAAACACGGTAAGATTTTGTTCGCTGCACTGCGAGGCAGACCGAGAATATGTGCATAACAAACCAATTATACCTCATCACGGCTGCACGGGAGTAAAAAGGCATCGGTGCGTGAAATAGTCTATTATGATAAGAATTAAAATAGTCTATCAAGATCAGATCTAAAATAGTGTGGAGGGATAAGAACTAAACAGTCAGGAGTGTGAATGCGGTACACGATCACATCCTTTCATATGTCCTCCAGGTTTCACAGCGAGGCCCTTTAAAAACAGTTACAACTCAGCTTTGGTCACATTAATGGAGAAGAAAGGCATAAGTTTTACTGTTTGGTTTGTATTTGCACTGCAACAAACGGAGAGACGGGAACAGGAAAAAGTGGGAAGACAATCTGAACATCAAGTCCTCGTGACTAAACGAAGTCGCTTGTTCCAAAGAATTACCCACATTCGGGAGATGACTTACAAGGATACTTCAAAGAAACCTTGCTTTTGAATACCAAATACTCAAATACTGTAAGGGGCTGTGTCCGTGTTTTTGCTCTGGATGAAGCTCGTAGCTGATGAGATTTTGTTGGTTAGGGAACTTCTTGGCAAGTGCCATTGTTTAGTTCAGATTTCAGATTTGTTGTCCCACATGGGGAAATTAGTTTGGTCAAGTGCTCCAGACATGAGGACACCATAACGTCCACAGTAAAAACAATAGCATAACATAGACAATAAGTCCACAACGTACTCCAAATAAAACACATTTGATCAGGTCTTTGTGGTAGGCTATTTGTTCCGACCCTCCTCCACCGTGACGTTCAAGTTGAACATTTTCCAATTCTCATTAACCACGAAAAAACACCAAATGCGCAGCGCTCGGTGCAGAGTAGACGCTCTGTGCCTCGTCACACGGCTGGCGTTAGTAACGTGGCACTCCCAAGGCAAATAATCAAACTAAATAAGCTTTTGTGTGGACTTTTCTAGGACTTTAGATGACCTTTGTGTGGTGTCACACAAGTTTTAAGCACGGGAATGTAAGAAACACACTTATGAAAGCTTTGATTGGCTCGGTTGTTCTTCCAACATGGAAAGCAAAGTAAACGGCATCGTGCCTATTTGAATTAATGAAACAATATCTTGAGATGTGAATGCAGATTCAGAGGTCTGAAAGCTGGCTTGTAGATCCCCCGACAAAATCAGATGCTTTGTATCCTCAAACATCCACCGCAGCCTTTTCCTTTTGCTGCTGTTCAAACAAACAGTCTCGCTTTGAAGGAAAAAGAAAGAGAGAGCTGTAGGATAATGCATGCCGACATTGTCTCCCTGTTATACTGAAAATGTGTGCGAGACACATCAGATATATGTGTGTGTGTGTGTGTGTGTGTGTGATAGATGGCCTCTCTGGCTCTGACAGATGCTGTAGAATCACTCAGCCATGCCAGCCCGGCTGGTTACCGGGGGCAACCCTGTAAATCTGACATTATGGGCTGTTGACAGGAGAAACGGTTGTTATCATAACCCACAGTGAGTCGCAGGAAACACACGCATCTCTCAAGTTTTCAGTGTGACAGGAACATATAGCATTACACACACACACACACACAGACACACACACACACACACACACACACACACACACACAGATAGACCGAAAGTGAGAGTATGAATGAGGTGTTTGATTTACAGCTCAGCAGTATCTAAGTATGGGATGTGTGCAAAGTAACGTTGTGTGTGTGTGTGTGTGTGTTGGGAGTCGGAGGGAACAACGACTATATATTTTATATCTCTGCAAGAGGGATGTGATAGAGTGAAGTGATGAGTGTGGGAAACCTCGCGATGAGCAGGTCACAGGAAACAAGATATCCTACCTGGCCCTCTCTAATCCTCACCATGAAATGATCCACACACACACACACACACACACATCCATGCACCATACACACGTGCTGCTCTGCCTTTATGTCATGATTATACTTTTCAAAAAACCCAAAATAGTCTGACTTTCTCTCTCAATCTTCTCTCTTTTCCCTTTTCTTTGCGTCTCCGTCTGCCGCTCTCAGTCTGGGTGTTCCAGTAGTAATGGTGTGTGCTGTGGGAGCAGCAGGAATGGCCATTACCATCCACGGATCACTGGCAGAGGCCTGCACACAGTGGACTCAGATGAGAGAGGGAGAGGGAGAAGGGAGGAGCGAAGGGGAGGTCAAAGAGGTACAATTGAGAGAGAGAGAGAAAAAACAAATGCTGGGGAGGAAAGGAGATGAAGAGGGATATTACTTTAATGCAGTTATTATAATGAAGTCATTCCACAGCGTTTGTGATGATTGGAGGACTTCTAAGTAGTAGCTACGTTAAACCGCTTGATGGATTCAACACAAATATAATCACACACACGTGCATTTTTCTAGTTGTGACAAAATTTGGACGGAAATTTGCCCTCAAACCCGCAGAATTATGGGTACTAAAATAAGGAAAGATTCATGGCTGTGGCTTCACTTCATTTGGGAATTCAACTTGACGTCGGACATAACGTTTCGTGTTTTATCTGTTCAGACTGGTGAGATGAGGTGGATGGATGAGGGAAACGTTTATAACAGCAGTCATTAATAAAAGGTGTCATATGTTTCTCTTTAAAAAATATTAAAGATAGACCTGAAGTGACGGATGCTAGTGTATGAATAATAAAAGGTTATTCCATCAAGACTGCACATGCAAATCTTGACAAATGGATTTTGAACTCTTTTTCACAAAGTAAGTGGTCGGACTGTTCTTTAACTTTCTAGCATTAGCATATGTTTTAACATCATATAATGGACACATGTATATTAAATGAATCTGAAAACTGCTCATTGTCAACATATTTCATTAGTTATTTTTGTTAATATCCGCTCTTGGCAACTAAAGCAATGATAACAGTTTTTTACGTTTTGTTTAGGCGACTCAGAAGTACTTGATTGAGCCAGGGTTGGTGGTTGTGGGTAAATAAATAGTGACAATGTCAGCGCTGACTTGAAGAATGAGGCCGTATACAAGTTGATTTGTTAATATTTAACCAAAACCACAATCTTCTGGCTGACCTAAGCCAGTTGTTTTATTTTGTTTCCTTTCCTAACGTTAACCACATGTTTCAAATAGTTTAGACCAGCAACTGTGACAAAAAATGTTTCGCCCGAAAACGTAATTGAGAGTGTAGTTTAGCTGTAGGGGAACATAGTTATGTAGGAGACAGGGTTTGACAGATTTACGAGTTTGAGAGTTTATTATAGGCCAAATAAAATTGCACCAGATGAGTCTGAATTAACATTTTTTGCCGAACTACCCAGTTTTTATTTGGTGTGTGTTTTTTTTACGGGATCCTCTGTGTTGGCGCTCACTTTCAAATGAATGAGAGAGCTGCGTTTCTTTGCGCCTACAGAGATTACATTGCTTGTGTTGCAGCGCTGCATGAAATAAACCCCACAACCCACTCATTAATTTCAATGAGATCACTACGAGGGATCAATAAAAGGCGGGGCTGACCTACAAAACAGTCAAATATAGCTCAACTTTTGATGCAACGTCATCAAGCAAGGCACTGTCACAGCCAATCCTGTGCCAATTTTATCTTCACGACCAGAAAACTCACCCCGCCACCAATGCAGCCCCCTTGCATTTCAAAAAAGGTTTGAAGGGATTGATCGAAAGAATCCCAAGTCTCAGCGCTGTCAAAGTACGGTGCTTCGATCGCTCCACCGTCCACGTATTAAGCAAACCAAATTAGTTTTAAAAATATCTTTTAAAGATTCGGTTGCCATCTATGAGGCTGTTTACACAACGTCTTGGCAAAGCACATCAGGTAAAACGACGCGGTGGGCCTGTGTAGCGAGGCTTCCAATGTGTAATTATTCTGTTACAACTAATCTATAAAGCAGTAATACATTATTTATTAACCCTAAAACAAAGTAATTAGTTATGTGTTTGCCGTATCAGAAAACGGCCAAAACTAAAAGCACCAAAACAAAGGGGAGAGACGACAGAACACACCTCTTGTAATGAGAGGACCATGCCGTTCTCGTCATTCAGGGGGGTTTCTGGTGCGCGGCAGCGTGGCAGGTTGTACCGGCGCTGACCTTTCTGTTGTAACAACCCCGGTATAAAGGGAAGTGCCACACAAAGAGCTCTATTAACAGAGAAACCAGATATAATGGGGAAACAAGATGGGCCTTTAATGGGGACAGGCAGGGCTGTCAGCATGCATAATGTAACAGTCGTGTTAAAACAACACTGGGCTCTATGTGCTCCCCCTTCAAACACACACACACACACACACACACACACACACACACACACACACACATACACGCACACACACACACAGAAATAACCCTATATGAGAGACCCAAGTTATTAATTCACACATTGGTCCTCATCTATGAAATATTCTCTATGCACAGCGCACATTTCTCTTGCAAGGATGGGAATCATTGTTGTGTGTAATTATGAAGACAATGTTCGGAGGGATTATCAAAGAAGTAAGGGGGGAGATAAGAAAGCGGCGGATGAAGAGGGTGCGGGGACGAGAAGAAAGGGAAGTAGAGGGGGATAGAAGGAACAGAGGAGGTGGTGAGAATGAACGGGGACGAGGACGGAGAGAGGAAAGATTACCCCCGTCTCTCTGTTTGTGGAGCTATCGTTCCCTCCTCCCTCCTCCCTCCTCCCTCGTTCCTTCTTCCTCTGTATTAGCATGATAAAGACGTGGTGGAATAGGGCAGCCGGCAGGTCTTTGGACATGGAGACAATGCTATCGCCAGAACAGGCGTCTACAGCAGGGGAACAGCCACCGAGGGACTATGCACCAACAACACACACACACACACACACACACACACATGCCCACTGATACAAACCCATGTAGACAGACAAACATGTAAACACACACTCAGAGCTGTGGATTATAATGCCCAGGAGGACTTAAACAATAAGAGGTAACATGCAATCAAAGGCAGCAGAGTCTCCACACAGAGAGATGAAACATGGTACACATCTGGTCCCTTTAAATGGTGATCTCGAGCACTTGGATGAAGCATGTTTGGTCCAAAAACTTCCTGAAAAAAATGTGTTTTTAAGAAACCAAATGGTTATCAATCTCAGAACACGTCGGCTATCGGTCTGACGATAGATAAGTCTCTGGCGAGGGGCTTTATTTCTGGGGTTTCCTGTCTAGCCATGCAGCAGATATCCCGGCCAAGACTTCCGTTTCCGTGCGCTGCAAATTGTTTACAGTCCGATTAACAACTCCAGATGCGAGACCAGTTGAGAGACGACGTGTACGTTGTTTCACAAGTAGCCAGTTTACACGCTAATTCGAAAGCAATGAAAGCTAAGTCAGCGGCAAACGATAGCCGGTGAATTCTGATATTGCATTTCGGTTTATGCACGGTTTACCTGCATTCAACAAAAGACTCCAAAGTGATCGGACAATACGAAATGTCCGATGACGGAAACCAGAATGCTTCTGATACCGAAATCTTGTCCAGTTGCGTACAGATTCTGCACATGATCTGTTCATTTACATGAGTTTGTTCGTGGCAGAAAAGTCTCTCTGCCATGTGGCATGATTTAGTGAATTTATTTATTCGTAATCTTTATTTTAGATAGATTTCAGAAGGTGAACACAATGTTAACTGTAACTGCACACCAAAGAGAAAGCCTATAAGTCATATTTTTAAAAACATGCTCAACCAAATTACGTATCATTTTGGTAATACTTTAGTACTTCTCTTTTATTGTGAGGAACTTTTTAACTCTTTGAACTGGTTGTACTGGTCTCCGCTGGGAGATAACACCGACACCATACTGTTGGAGACCCAGAACATTTTGTTGGGCCCACTGGAGGGAAGGGAGGCACCGGAGAAACCAGAACCAGGACTGAGTTCACAGGGACCACCAAAATAAACACAAAATGAAAGTTTCTAGTAGTATCTTTTTAGTATGATTGTGTTGGAAGTATTTTTATTTTCAATGACAATACAGACATTAATTAAGTACATTCAAGAAGTTTTTTTGGCAGTAACGGAATACGTTTTTCACAGGAGACATTTAGAGTTTTCCGAGCAGGAGAAGCACAAGTGGAACTAATGAAACTAACAATGACTCATTTCCATTTAAGTGCCTGAATAAGCTGCGGAGAGCCAGCATGGCAAATCTAAATGGAATGCAGCCTGTGCTTGTTCTGCTGTGAGAAGTCAAAATATCTGTGTTGAAAAAGGCCTTACATTCAAAAACAGCCGCAATTAAGGGCAATAACAAACCCTTAATTGCAAACGTGTGCGTCCGGACTGAACTGAACAGAAAATATTAATTTTTCTTCCGTTCAAACACAAGTTGGCAACGGTTAGAATACCACAAAAATCTACTCTGTCTCAAACACTGTGGGAGTTTTCTTTATCAGGTTTTTATTACACAATTATCGTGTCCAAAATAATTCACGGTAACAATATTACAGCAATATAGTACATTTGAAAATAATAATGAAAATAATAATAATGCTATCAGTCAAATGAATAATTTATTAATTGTGCTCTAATTTCTGATTTTTTTTGCACGCCCTTTAGTTAATTCTATTTCTATTTCTTCCATCTTTAAAAGATATGTGTGCTTATCATATATGTGTAATGTTTTATTTATTCGTCTTTATACATTTCTCTTGACAGTAAGATTTATGAAGGAAACATTTTACGTCTATGCTATTCAATCTATGCGGTATTCTAAATTAACTTTTGATGTTACTGCCCCAAAAACACTAAGAAATGTCCTTTGATTTTGGTGAAACAATCAAAGGGACATGTATGTATGTATGTATGTGTGTTTTTCTCTCCCTCTATAATGACTGTCATGAACCTCCCTTCTCTTCCTCTTCTTCCTGCTACTCCTCCTCTTCCTCCCCTGTCTGTCTGTCTTTGTTGTTCCAAGAACATCATTAACCAGAACATCAATAAGCAGCTAGTCAGTCTAATCAGTGAGATCCACACGCACACAGACACACAAACACACACAGACACACACACACACACACACACACACACACACACACACACACACACA
>NW_022280058.1:461021-465307 GCF_004355925.1 Anarrhichthys ocellatus
ACACACACACACACACACACACACACACACACACACACACACACACAAACCTATCCTCTGGACAGTACATCCTCACAGATCTGGATCATTGTCCAGGTCAGACCTGGAGCCACAGGCCCTGCGGGACGCCTGGCCACCCTGCCAGTGGACCTCCGAACTGGGGCACGACTCTCGCTTCACCTCCCCTGTTTTTCTGGAGGAAACAAAAAAAAAACATTATGGGTCAACGCGAATATACACACACATTTACGCTGACACACATACTGTACCATGTGTAAACTGTACGCACCAGCATGGATCACGGCCCGCTCATGAGCCTGTGACGGTCGTCCAACCATAACACACACACACACACATACAGAGAGAGGCCACACGCGACACACACTTTCTGTAAAAACATACAAAACTGTACAAACACTGCAAACACATGAGCAGGAACGAACGCACACGAGAAAATTCCATTTCAGGGTTTCAAAGGACTCATTCAGTGACAGTCATTAGTGATTGTCAGTCTGCAGACTGATGTAATGTTTGTAAAAATCTGTCAGTAATAACACAGCAACAAAAACACTCTTAGAATTATTTTGATGATCAAATATTTGAGAAACAAAAGCTCCAAAGAAATTAAGAGAAAAACAACAAATCACTTCAGATTAGTCATTTTATTACTTACCTCTGATATACTACTATAAAAAATGCATAATTTTAAAGAATTTTAGGATTTTAGAAAACACATTTGTAAAAACAGATGACGCAGCAGGCCACCAGGTCGGTGCCATAATATAACAAATAATCTGCTGCGTGTATGATGCTGCTCACCAATGCAGCTAAATCAACGTGCAGAAATATTAATCCTGCAATCAAACCAAAGCCGGATGGAAAATTTCAAATTACGGCAGAAGAGCAGGTAATAGTGAATAATGCGCTCTGTTTTTTTTCAAATTCAGTGTTGAGAGAGATGACTCCTTTGTGGTGTGATTGTGTGTCTCTGCCTGGTGTTCACAGGGTTTTCTAACAGAACAAGACGTTAAGATGAGTTGATTTAGAAAACATACATTCAAATGATTACACAGACGTGTTGAGTTACACAAACATGTCTCAGTTTAGGACCAAAACATGGACAGAAACCTGGAAAATGTATTAATTATTATACAGCAGCACGTTACATATTTTGTATCAGAGTTATATTTTATACAAGGGTTGGAGATGCAATCATAAATGGGATCATTGAGCAGATGCTCTTTATTTTTTGCTTATTGAACAGACTCTTTGGTTTTGAGAGCACCGAGTGAAAATGTTGGGAGGCCATTTATTGCACATTTTGGCAGTTCGATCCGTGGCTTTGGACAAAAGCATCTGCCAAATGAATTTGATTTAATTTCATGTGATAAAAAAAGAGAAAACATATTGCGTGGATAAATAACTGAAAATAATAATCTGTTTAAATCTTATGAGCCCAAAACAAACAAAGGCAACCTCTACACAGTAGCGGCTGGCGTCAAATTCATAATCAATTGTTTACAACTTTTAAAAGGTGTTTTATTAGCCTCTTAATGTCCAAGAGTAAACCTGCTTTGGTTCCTCTGATCCAAGAACCAATGCGATGTTTCTTCTGGGTTTCAGTACATTTTGAATATTGTCATCAAATATATCTGATCATCCAATGACACCTTTTAATCTGATACATTTTTTCCTTAATGTGTAAATAAAATATAAAATAATCCATCAAACAGATTTTCAGTTGGTGTGAAGTGTAAATCGTTAATTTTTGGGCAAAACACTGAATACACCTGATGTATTTTGGCTGGAGATGCTCTCCATACTCTCCCCATGTTCATCTGGTCGACCTGGCCAATCCACAAACCTGATGCCATCACACTGCCTCACATGAGTCATGCTGACAAATATCATCACTTTCATATTACCTGGTTTGTTGATGACATTTACACTGCAAAGCACCAACAATGAAGCTCCATCATCCCGCCTGCAATTTAAAGGTGATAAAAGTTCGCCATCTTGGTTTTTGGCTGTCGCCATCTTGGTTTTTTGAGATCAGAAGAAGAGGGTGGAGCTAAGTACATGGCGAATGCTGAAAAAGATATTTTTAGCCGGTCAAAATGTTACAATTAACTTTCATGAACTGAAAACACACTGGGAAATGGTTAAAGTTGTAAGATGAAAACATCCAGACCGAAGAACAACGTCGTAGTGACCTGTCAATCACAAGGTAGCCCCGCCCTGAAGCATATCCTGCTTTATGGTCTTTACTCTTAAGTGGACCATAATTTACTAAACGAACATCATGCTGTATTGGAGACTTGAAACTAGAGATTGAGATCATAAACTCATGTTTACAATGTTTACTGAGGTAATAATGAAGTGAGAAGTAGGATAATTCTGTCATTGACTTCTATACAATCTGACTTCTTTTTGCAACCGGAGGAGTCGCCCCCTGCTGGTCAGTAGAGAGAATGAAAATTTAAGGCAATTCAGCATTTCCTTCACTTTTCAGAATCCGAGGTTGCCGCCTGGTTAAGATTGACTTTGGGTTCGGTTAAAAATAAACAGTCCGCGCAAACATAAAGGAGCAAACAGACGTGTGTGTGATGACATGCTTTGAACATAGCAGAAACACACACACACACACACACACACACACACACACACACACACACACACACCTGTCCCTCAGTCAGTCACAGCTGCAGATAAACACAACTTTCCTAGCAGGCGGCGATGATGATTGACGGGCAGAGGATAATGTCAGTCATCCCACACTGTCTCCGTTAGATGATGTCATTGTGCTGCCTGGCACCTTGCTGATGCAGCAGATACAGAACGATCAAAGGAGGGAGAGAGAGAGAGAAAGACGGGAGGGAGGGAAGACGACAGGAACACAGGGAGGGAGACTGTATACATGTGTTTATCAGTGCAAAAGTCTACATTAAAGTCAACATCATACACATAAAGAGAAGCATCCGTAAAGTTCTAAAACTGCAGATTCTCAAATGGTGGCAGGAGTTTGAATTTTATTTAAAAACCAGCCATCAGTAAGGTTTTTCTTACTTTCACAGTATACTCACACCTCTACTACAAGTTACTGTATACTACACAGCAACTTATACTTTATCAATATCGTATTTTAGCAAGAAGTCTCTTTGTTTTGTGTTTGTGTTGCGTCGTCCTCTTGCGGCACACTTCCTCATGTGTTTTACTTTAAAGTACTACTCCAGTCATTTAGTTTTACGCTTCCATTAAGTTTGGGGCTTCATAAGAGACATTTTAAGAGGCATCAGAAGCTGCAGAGGTCGAGATGTTCCCACTTTTATCCTCAATGGGCACAGCTCCAAAAATGGTAGATCCTACACATCCCATCATGCAACCCAGCAGCATCTTTCTTTAGACCGCCCTGCCTGCCTGCCTGCCAACCCCACGCCTCCAGATTGTAATGCAGACGTTTCATTGTTTTTTAAAGATAATCATCAGGAATATATATTTCCTCGAAATCTTGAGTAATCTTTGAAAAAAATGTAAAAGTGTAAATGAGGACTAATTCACTAAAAGGTGTCCTGAATTTAAATAAAAGAAATCACGGAGGAGGTGGAGAACGGCACAATCCACCAAAGCAGAAAAGTGTTTCCACCTCCTAAACTCAGTCTATTATTCCAACGGCATCAAGTAAAATCTCTGGTACTATGGTTACCCCATATATATATGTATATATACATATAGACATATATATATATATGTGTGTTGCTCTTAGTGTTTTTGTGTTGTTGTTAGAACAGCCAATCAGAGGTTAGTGTTTTTCCCTGCCATTGTGTTCGTATTGGCACCAACCTTTATTTGTTTGACAATGTTTTGTATTATTTGACAACTGGCCACTATTTGAGTTCTAGCTTTTTACTTTGAAATTTACACGAGTCTGTTTATTAGACCGATTAAAACATACAGGTTCACAAAAAAACTCTTTTTCCGGACTCTCACTACATTTTCGGTTCTGCCTGAATCGCCCCTCCACTCCACTCTGAGGTGTGTGTTTATGTGTGAAGAGGGAAAAAAAGGTATTAAAGTGTGATAATTGGAGATCTCATCCCCAACACCTGTCGTATCACACAGTGTTCCCCCTGCACACACGCACACACACACACACACATAGATTATCCAGGTGCTGCGTTCACACAAAGACCGTTTAAAGCATGTCGATCCAAAGAGCATGTTCCAGGTCCTTGTACACAAACACACACACACACACACACACACACACACACACACACACACACACA
>NW_022280058.1:465317-474444 GCF_004355925.1 Anarrhichthys ocellatus
CACACACACACACACACACACACACACACACACACACACACACACACTTTCACACACAAACAGATACAAACATGCAACTGAAGTCCCAGAGCTGAGTAGATATCAGACAGGCATTACAGCTGTCATTATCACATGTAAAGGGGTTTGCACACACACACAAACACACACTCACAGTCAGAGATAAGTATGTTGGGTAAGAAGGCTTTCTCCCTCTGAGACATGGGGAACGGCAGGCTGCAGGAAAAACACTGTAGCAAATAAAGTCGCACATCTTTCAGCTTACTGTTACACTAAACGCATACACAATAAATGCACACATGCAGCACATACAAACCGCTCAATCTGAAACACAACCTTAATCCATCTTTTATCCTTCCGCACATCTCCCCCTTTTCCTCCAACCCCCCCATCATCTCTCTCCCTGTCTCCCTGTTCGTTTTGTGTTGACGTATCCATTTCACATGGCTTTCGGAAATGGGATTGTCGCCTCGGTTTGATGCAGTTTGTGTGTGAGGGGAGGCCACCTATTTCATCTACGGCAGAACCTTGTTAATGCAAAATCCTCGGCGGCGAAGGACATTGAGGAGAATGAATCATGCCGAGGGGAGCTTATTGGTAATGTAAAATAAATGTGTTTTCAGATGCTCTGCGAAGTATAACTTCCAGTTTCAATGGCGTTATACTTACACGCTTCAAAGCAATTCCAATATGCATACAGAAAAAGATATATTGTGAGGCAGAATTTTTCATTTATTGTACATTTCCCATGTCTGTCCTTAGTCAACTACATTTAGCTGAAGCTTTCATTACAGTATTAACCTTTATTGTCTCATATACAAAACTCATTTAGGCTGCTTTAAGAGAAGACAAAACGGGGAAAAGGGAGCAAGGGCTTGTACTCTGCAGCTAAAAAACGCTAATTTCACACCCTCAAGTCTCTCTCTCTCTCTCTCTCTCTCTCTCTCTCTCTCTCGGGATGAGGCCCTCCTGACAACTATTTATTTGACTTCTGACCTTTGGCTTCCTGATCGTGGGACCACGTACAATGCTCCTGCAGCAAATGGACGCACACAAATGAGGGAAAAAGCACAGAGGGTGGCCATCCCTGTAAAATGTACTTGCCTCCAGACGTAATGGTTTTACTTATTAGAGGTCATCTCATGTCAGGTTTAATCTGTATTTAAGTTAATGTATCAGGAGTTTTGTCCACATCCTCTAATGACACCTAACTAAACACCTGTTTCCAGGATAATTGAAATGCTCGATTGCACTTCAGTTTATAAACTTTGTCTTTACCCGTCATAATTTTCTCCCCAGTGCGCATGTGCAACTTTCAAAGGACTAAAATCCTAAAGGACGCAGTAAAGTCTCTATCGACGCGGCCAGAGAATGAATCATATTTTTCCCTGACGGCGCCACATTGTGAACAATATATCTGTATTAAAATTGGCAGGAGGAGAGCTAGTTAACGTTAGCTGGTAGCAGCTGGTGGACAGCTAACGTTAACCAAGGTTGCGTTGAGTTTCAAAATGATGCGTTCAAGTTCTACTCAATAAAAAATGAACATTAGGCGAAGGTAAATTATAACATTATTATGTGTTCAAATGTAATTTTGTAAAATTCAGTTTTTGGTAAGAAACATGAATAAATACAGTTTAAAGGAAATATTTTCACAGCAATATAAAATAAATATTAGAGAGGGAATTATGACCTATATAACTTACTAACACTAGTTTCAAGTGTTTGCTTTGTTTTATCACCGTGGTATCATATTGGGTACCAAGAATCATGGAATTTCACGGTGATTGATATCTAATACTTGTTGTTGAGCGCTGCTTCCATGAAAGTTGAGGAAAGACGTGTGGTGGTATAAATGATGGGGGAGGTTTATTAACTGTATGTAGTAGAAGAAAGGAGTAGAAGACAGGAAATAAAAGAGGAGAAAAAGACAGCAGTTGTGTGGGTGAAAGACCTTTTTATGAAGAAAGAAAGAAACAGCTGGTCTTTAGTGTCCCTGTGAGGACATAATCAATTGTTTTCACTTGGGGAGCAATAGTCAATGTCTCCAAGCAACTGGATGCTTAACATGAATGAATGACGGAATGAATGAATGAATGAAACATGGGTTTCCTCAAAAAACAATGATATGATACAATATGGCTAAAAAGTAAAATCTAAAACAATATGTAACAGTGTGATATAATGATTAATATATTATATTAAATTCTATCAGTATGATGCAATTTTTTATATGAGAAAATATGTCAGGAATGACATGACAACATACAATATGATACTACATGGTATAATTCAATAGGACATGACACGACACAACAATGGACAATATGATATCGTATGTGAGTGACGATTCATGACAAGGTGTCATAATAAATGAAAATAACGGAAAATTATTTTCTAAATCAGGAAAGGTCAGAGTATATTAGGCTTCTCAATGTCACTTTATAAAGTAAAACAAGCGTCTTGTATTTATATAATATCTTTGCAGTTTGTAGTTTCATTAGGGCAAGTCTGAAAAGATACAATATCAGAAGACACGGCACATAATAATACTCTATGGTATGTCACATTAACAATAAATCTAATATGGGAGAGTAAGATTTACTGATTTCAGACATGACAACGTTTTATGCTATGCTACGAAAAGATACGTTAGCTTACAACAAGGCATGTTACGTTACTTTATGTGACGTTAGGAAAAGATACAATAGGATGAGAGATAAGATTCAACACAACACGTTATGTTTGGAAAAAGATATGTTCAGAATGACACGATACAAATGAATTGTGTAACTAGGAAAAATGTACGTATTGACATTTACTTACAGTACACTCAGGTAGTTGCTGGAGTTGAAATGTAAACACATACTGTACTAACTGGACCCAGAAGTGCTTTCTTATGGCCTTCACTAAGCTGCCATGTCAGGACAGCAGGATCTCTCTCATCCTCACAGCTGAAGGTGAAAGGTCACCAGGCCTTCGGAAGCATCCTGTTTGGCGCCGTTAGAGGGCAACGTTACGCTTCCCCAGCGGGACGACACCACACACACACACACACACGCACACTCTCCCTAACCTGACTGGTTGGTCAGTCTTCTTGGGGGAACTAATTGTTTTTAGATGAGGCAACTTGAGAAGAGGCTCCGGAAGGGAGGACGGGAGCAAAAGGACTGGGGGAGAAGAGGAGGAAAAGCAGGCGGCTATAACTCAGCGACGTGCCGGATATTCAGTTTCCACATGGGTTCTGGTGAGAAAACTGCAGACACTTTATCTCTTTTGTTCTTCCTCTGGGTGCCTCTGAACTGGGCCACACACACACACACACACACACACACACACACACACACGTCAGCCCAAAATGTATTGTGATGCATTTTCTAAAGTGTCCAGTTGTCCATCCAGGGAAATTTCAATGATACCCACCTCTAAGAGCCACTCTGCAAAACAAACCACTCAATAAGATGGAGGTAATGGAGACTGCAGGTCAGGCTTCACAGCAATATCATTACCATACACACACTCACACACAATCCCATTGTCTGGGCAGTACTTATTAGTGCCCGTGCTAACAGAGTTTGTTCATAAGTGACCTTAATTAAGTGGCTAGCACCATTAGCTGCAGAGCTAAGAGGCAAAGAGCCACCCATCTGCATGTGAATGTGTGTGTTTTTTTGATAATGGCTTTGTTGAGGTGTGTACTGGAATACTAACGACGTGCTGCGCGCAACCCAAAATGGACAAATAGGCTGTTGAAGTTGAGCGTTGAAGAGGCGATGGTTTAGATAAGTTACTCATTGTGAGAAAGACAAAAACAGGGAGCAATGCCGAGGGCTGCTTTAAATGCAGGTTAGCCCCATTTACAAGCAGAAATGCACTCGCACACGCGGCACTCAGCGCTTTGAGCTCCATCCAGTTTGCCCTGTCATTTTTCATTAAAACAAGGAATCTAATCCCATCAGGGTTTTCAGGTACCGAATAATTGTGTCGTTGAAATGTTGAAAATGAAGAGCTACTGTATGTAATCAGAACAAATCACTTAGTGTTGTTGCCACATTTGGTTTAATCATTTAGTTTACTTCTATTCAAATAATAATAATAATCAGAATTTAATGTAATCAATAATCTTACATCCTACGTTAACATTGTTGCTTTTACAGTTAACATCTCCTCGATTTTAAATCTTCCTCTTCGTCGTTGTTGTTGGTGATGATGTTGCTGTAGCTAATGGATTCTCGCCCTGCTCGCTCGTAAAGCTGCTAAACTGGGGTCACGGGGGCCAAAGGGCGCTGCTTCTCCTTTGATGTGACCCTGACATCCTGGGAGGAAGAGGAAACGGAGGAGGAAGAGGATTCTTCATGGATTATTGGTAAAACACCACACCAGTTTGTATTTGTGGACGGACGTTTGAGCTGTAGAAGCACACAGAGCATCAACATGTCTAAATAATCAATCACAACGCGCTCCCTCTACACACAAACACGCAAGAATTATGACTTACAAACACACACCCTTTAAATTCAATTATTGACTCTGCTCAACATAAACTAAAATATTTGTAAAAGCTGCTCCTCGCTATACAACATCTGATGATTAAGTTTTTCATTATTTTATCATTCCTACCAAAATGCCCAGACCGCATGTATCAAAAATTAAAAACGAATTCACATAATCAGATATTCACACCATGTCTCCAATTAGACTCATTTATTTTTTTACCATAATAAAAGATCATTTTTTAATAAAAAAGTTATTTTGTAATATTTAAACAATAACTTTATATAATGTTTAATGTTTTTGTTTCTGATGTTTACCATGTTCACCACCTAATTTAGCGTGTTAGCATGCTAATATTTGCTAGTTAGCTTCTAAAAACAAAGCATTGCTAAAAAAAACTACGAATGTACATGTGGTGGATTCGTTTTACATAAAAATAAATGTGATTTATGTAGTGAGAGTAAAAAACAAAACAGTTGGGTCTACTGCAGTGAGTTATTGATTAGGTTGAGACGAAATCGCTGGTAAAAATGTAAATATAAAAAAAAAACAAGCTTCCAAACTTCTGGACATTCACAGGAAACAAGAAGGAGTGTGAATTGTGGGAGAGGTTGAAAGGTGTGCAATGTGTTTTTGTCATCGTGGAGCTCCTCTCAGCTGGAGTCTCTAAACATAAAAACACTGTTTCAACTGCTCACACGGCCTCTGAGCAGCACTTCACACGTGCACGTTCTCCTCTCACCTTCTTCTTAAAACCGATTCAACATGTTTAAATTCAATAGCGGAGCATCGGAGAAAAAGTGCTTTACATTACACAGAAACAGACGCACGTGGGTCCACACACACACACACACACACACACACTCTCTCTCTCTCTCTCTCTCTCTCTGTCTAAGTGGGGCAGATTACATTCTCCCCAGGACTTGACTTGCATTAAAGTTTAAATGTGTTCAATTTGGATGGTCCCAATATTAGAGTGGAGTATCATTACCCACCTTATTGGAGGAGTCTGAGCAGAATAGATTTCTACTGATGAGATGAAGAGGCCTCGGGCACATACACACACACACAGACAGAGACACACACACACACACACACACCATTCATCTGTCTCACACACATACAGGCACGTGAACATGTGGTCAGAAGAGCTAAATTGTGTTCTATGTGCTATTTTTGATTGTGCACAGCAGAGCGTTTTTAAAATGAACTGATTGTAACGGTGAATAAAGACCTACCCGGAGATGTTCCTCAATTTCATTGTCTTCTGTCTCGATCATCAGGTGATGTGCTGTTTCACCTTCACACTGTGATCTCTAGCTTTAGCTTCTATCTTTATATTTTTGACCTGTTTTCAGTCTGACATCCTGGGTGTATCCTTCAAAAGGCATACTGTAGATCCTTTTTTTGTTTTTAAATGCTTCCTGTCACTTCCCGCTAGTATTTACTCTCCTGCCTGAAGCTTTGTGTTCTTCTTTATCCCAGAAATGTAAGATGTCCTCAGCCCCAAATCTCCAGGCTGTCCTCACCTGAGCAGGTAACAGACACAAAATACATAGATGCAGGATAACTTGTTTTGCTCCAATACACTCTCATTGTCAGCTCTCCACAGCAGTGAACAATACAATCTGAGCCCCCCACCCTGTTGCCTCTCCAGTTCCTGTCCTTTCACTTTCACACATTCAATATTTGTGGGTTTAATGAAGTAAAGTGTTGCAGTATAATGTCAGTGTTTCTGTGGTTGACTTGATATTTGTTGTTGCAGCTCCGCTAATTAAAAAGTGCAATTTCAGTTCATTGGAATGAAACTTATAATAAATAAATCACCAAAGCTTCACGCTATTTTACTTTGATCTTCTTGCAGACCTACTTGAGTTTTAGACCTTGAGAGTCAGGACATCTTTGGAAAGAATAGAGAGAGTTACTCATGACGAAGATCATATTTATTAAAAACATTAGTATCATTTGGTCCTCTTATTCTGAAGCTGTTTACAACAAACACAGCTTACATTCATTCAAGTACTTAAGTCTGGTCGGTGTGAGAGTAGTGACAATTTCACAGCTGCTGGTGGTCATAAAAATAAAAACACAAGCTTTTCCCTTAAAGTCATTTGCACCAAAAAGTGTCGTTTGTAACAACAGAACAGAGCTCTCACATGACGAAACAAACACGCCCTTGAGATGCTCAGCAGCCCGTCATTAAAGCCGTAAAACACTGCAGCAAACACTGTAAACCTGAGTGCAAAGTCAAGACAGTGAGGTGTAATATGCATGTTAAGTGCTCGCCTGTGTCTTTACACATCTTGCAATTTCAGTGCTTTAACAGTTCAGTTGTAAAGGAGCGGATCATTATTAGGAAATGCTTGTACAGTTAGATTTGGTGGAAAAGGAGCCGAGCAGCGGCAAGGATTTTGCTGTGAGAACCGATCTCTACAATGAACATGCAAACAAACATGAAGTCTTAAATCAGCAATTCCAAAAGCTCTAAGACATAAGCAGGAGTTTGGAGCTGCAGCGGACAATGTCAGCGGGTTAGAGTTGAGGAGAGTCGAGATATTAAGACCGCCGCAGAGAGTCATAGCGTTTGTGCATCTCTACTAGCTGCTGTAACTACATGCAATATTTAACTTTTCTTCCTCCTCTGAATGAATAAATGCTCCTGGGGTTTCATTTCCATTTACTGGACATATTGGCCTTCACTACAGGCAATTTTAAAAGTAGAAACCTTTGGGATTTTAGAAAGATATTCACCCACAAAATGACCACTTGTGTATCAATTACTCTTCAAAAATACTTTTTCTCGCACGCCTCCTCGGTGAACAAAGAATCCAAAATGGAAAATATTCTTGATGGATTGAAGTAAATTGGAGCTGCGTTTAACAACAGCAAAACTGCATCCAAACATTCTCTTTACAAGCTCTCA
Organism: Anarrhichthys ocellatus; assembly: GCF_004355925.1. Taxonomy (NCBI): domain Eukaryota; kingdom Metazoa; phylum Chordata; class Actinopteri; order Perciformes; family Anarhichadidae; genus Anarrhichthys; species Anarrhichthys ocellatus. The sequence goes on from NW_022280058.1 coordinate 472,753, forward strand.
GAAAACATGTGCAGTAGTCTCATTTATTCAGTCGTATGCTCAATACTTCCCCAAAACATATATATACGCTTTAATCTCACACATGGTCATTTTCTGGGTGAACTATTCCTTTAACGAAGTTGAAATATTATCGTTTTTAAGCATACAACAGAAAAATGACCAGCGCAGCAGCACGTTGTACTTCATTGCATCTCGGGTTCTGAAAGGCAGCTTGAACGCTCAAACAAATCCTAGACTGGCTGGTGAGCAGGTGAGGAACAGGGAACAGGTTCAGGTACACGTTCAGGTACAGATGGCTGGAAAGTGAAGGCATAAGCAACATTGACATTATGGCAGGGATTAATGGAAACTGTCCGTTAATATACTGCTGGGCTGATGAGGGACAGTGGGAACAGGTGAACAGGTGGCTGGAGAAGGCCATGTGATGGAAATGGCGGGAAAGGGTGGTTACTGCTGGGCGAGAGGGAGTGACTGGATCTGCAATGAGAGTCAGAGAGCCGGCAGGGAAAACACAGAGCAGAGAACAGGATGAACACGAGGAGCTGGCTGGAGTGGTGACAGTCCATTTAGTGAATGATGGTCCTATTTAGAGTACATTTAGGCTACCTTGTCATTGACAGGTCTCTACCATATCGCGTTGGGTTGTACTAAAAGACAATGAGGAGTTAGCCTGTTTTTTGCTAGCCAAAATTATCATCACAGTTAACGTGAATTACAGATGCTAAAAAAGCTAGCTAACGCTAGTGTGAGCTGGTTATGTATCGTTCGATATGCTAACGGTACCTGACCCCGCTGGGCCTCGCTCCTCCACAGCTCCACTCCCTCATCCTAAAAAATGGTCACTTCTTGCTCCAGAAATCATAGATGGCGACAGCCAAAATGCCAAAACTCAAGACCGGGAGTCTGCAAACCAATAGGTGACGTCACGGCGGCTACTGTCACTTTTTATATACCGTCTTTGTTCATTATGTATATTTAATTTTTCTTTGCCTACTGAGGGAAGAGAAACACGGAAGTGAAACCTTTGACAAAGCTATCTTTAATCCCACAAATACGTATACCAGAAACACTTTTATTATTTTATTATTTAAATATATTGTACCACTATATGACTATATGTGATACATTCATTTACTTCAGATAGCCATGGTGTCAGTTTCATGGAGAGATCACAGTAAAAGAAACCCACTGTGACAGATCAGTAGGGACTTGATAATACAGGGAGGAAGTCTTTACTAGGAGAGAAAAATGAACTGTTCTCCGCCGTCTCTTTTGCTTTTTATCCACTTAGGACGGCAGTGAAGCGTCTCCACCCTCCACCAGCCAGTTTTGTCCTTCCCTCACCTCCACCGCCTCACACTCCACTTTTTGAAATAATATCTCCTTCATTCTGTTTCTTCCTCCCTACACCCTCTCCTCCTCCCCCCCCTCACCATTATCTTTTGGTCACCTGCCCCCCCTCCTCCTCCGTCTGTCTTTCCCTCTTTCATTTGTTCTCCACTCTTTCGTTCCCTCTCCTCACTTTGAGCGAAATAGATTTTCAATTACGTGCTGAGTGTCTGGAAGCTTCTATATTTCCCAACCTGACCCCAATACAGCCGAAGTGACACCCCACGCACCAGAAACACACACATGTTTCGACACAACACACACACACACACACACACACACACACACACACACACACACACA
>NW_022280058.1:474454-478386 GCF_004355925.1 Anarrhichthys ocellatus
ACACACACACACACACACACACACACACACACACACACACACACACATCTGATACACTTCCGCCTCCACTTACAGCCTAATGGAGTGGAGGAGAGGCTGGAGAATGTCTTCAGTGTCCCAGACAAACCCAGTTAACCACCTGACAGACACAACTGTCTGAGACACACACGCCGAAATTAAACAACGCAGAAGTGAAGTCTTTATTGACGAGATAAGATCATTTATATCGTTAGTCGTCCTAAAGGATTTTCCTGAGAGGTAAAAAAGCAAGAGAGGAAAAGTCTAAAACAAAGAAAAATACGAGTCGTACACATTAAAGGTCGAGGTATGCTTTAAACAAACCAGCTCTCATTTGAAGCGTTGTCCAACCAACGCTGTGTCTCATTTCGGATACTTCCGTTAGAACACCTACACGTAGTACACTGTGGACACTATGTACTAACTTGCAGAGAATTTTTACAGAGTAGAGTTGTCTCAAAATCGCACTCGGCCATGATGCACAAACCTGAAGCTCGGTAGATCAGCCGGTTGAAGTCAGCCACGGACCTCACGTCGTATCGGCAGATATTCAATTCAGACTGATAAATCAACCCAATAACGGCAAAAATATATTTGTCTCTTGCCATTAGCTACCATACCTTTTTTTATCTGAAATTAGGTCCCATGAGGGACACCGGAAGATGAGGGACTTTGCCTCCATATAACGTTAGCTTTGGTCAGTAAAGCTTCGAAACAATCTCATCTTGTAAATCAAAGCTTTCATGTTCCAAATTTGGTGAAACAGGGAAACTGTCCTGTGTGCCAAATATGACATCATTTTAGTACAGATTCAAATTATTAATGTGGAATCCAAAAAGCCTTAAACGCCAGTTTTAAACTGAATTAACCAACAAATATTCCAGTTGTCATGTCTAAGAGGGGTCTGCGGTGTGTTGAGTGGCACAACTGCTGTCAAGTGGCAACAAAACAGTGACAGGTGACATTTTTTTTTTCATTGTTAAAAAACTTGATTTAATCATCTTCAATCACCTCGTTTATTAAAGCTAATTCTGAATGCAAGACCGAACTTTAAATACAGCTGCTTTATAAAGCTGGCTCAATTACCACAAATACACACACACCCACACACACACACACACACAGACTGATTTCATTAAGCCGTTTGCGCCTCTTAAACATGGCCTCTCCTGGGTGTTAGTGACCGGCTTTCCGTATTAAACAGAGCTAGAGGTCAGAGGTCAACAGCCTAATGCCTTATCTCTGATTCACCATGGCCAACCTTATTACTGAAGGCTTAGCGAACAAATACACACACACACACACACACACACACACACACACAGGCATAAATGCATATATTGTTCACACACACACAGCAAGTGCTCCACATTAAGAGTGCTGTAGGTGAGATGATGGCCTCGGGGCATGTTCAGCGTGTGGAGCAGCACGCGTCAGCCATGTAGGCTTCGTCACATACACACACACTAACACACACACACCAGAGTACCAGAGTTCCACTGTGAAAAAGGGATACTGCATGTGTTACCAGATATTACAAGGGGCAGGAGTCTATTAAAACAGCTTGTTCCCTGAACAGATCTCCGACATGACCTTTACAAATGAGCAACAAAAAAAAAAGAATTGAAGTGGAAGATGTGTGAAAATTTCATTTGCATTTCGGGATTTGTTTTCGAAGGATTCTCAAGTGGGAATCAGCAAAAAAGAAAAAGTAAAAAAAAAATGACTGCAATAGTGAAGTCTTTATCGATAAGAAGTTAAGCAGTATTAGCAAAATATAAACTGTTATTCATAAATGCATGTTGGCATCGTCTTGAAAAAAAGTGAATCTTCAAAAAAAAACCTCACTGCAACACTTTGATGCCTTTAAATGCAGTGGACTTTCATGCTTGATCATTACAAGATTTATACGTTTGTGTATCGAGTGAGAATCAATGACAAAACGCGACAAAGAGGAGATCACATCGCAACGTCTCATTCTGGAAATTGTTTTTAAATGACTCCCACATAGCTACAAAGTCAGCATCGATGGGGCTGCGCAGTTGTAAAAATGTGTGTGTGTGCGTGTGTGTGCGTGTAGATGTGTGTGTGTGGGGGTAGGCGTGGTGCTGCTTTGTTAAAGCCTGAATGAGTTGTTGATGGGTACAGCAGCTTGGGTCTCTCAGGGGATGAAGGGGGGAAGGAGGAGTAGGAGGGGAGGATGGGTAAGTTGATAATTGCAGGGGAACTTGGACTCAGTCTGTCCATGTGCAACCCACCCAGCCTCCCCCTGCACAAACACACACACACACACACACACACACACACACACACACACACACACCAGCTCTCCCTTTGAAGGGGTGGTCCCTTGATTAGGCCACTTAAACACAGTGTCCTCCCTCTCTTTGTCTGTCTATCTCTCTGTGCGTCTGTCACCCACAACTCTCCCTCTCCTCGTCTCTGACTTCCTCTCTGTCCACTTTTATTTTCTTACTCTCGTTTACACCTCTTATTTCTTATTTCTTCTTTATGTGTGTGTGTGTGTGTGTGTGTGTGTGTGTGTTTGTTTTGGGGGGGCGGGGATCCTCTCAGGTCTCAGCTGCCGTTGTGTGTGAGGGTGAATTACACGCTGTAGCGAAGTGTTGACAGGAGCAGCTGGACATCAGTGGGCCGTAGTGCTCGGCTTTGTACGTGTGTGAGTGTGTGTGTGTGTGCGTGTGTGTGTGTGTGTAGCTGCAGACCACTACCCAACACTGAGCTGACACCTTCTGGCCAGCGAGGGAAAAAACAGCCTGCAAAGTCTTGTTTTGAATACTGTCAGACAAAAAGTCTACAAATTAAAAGTCTCAAAGAAAGTACTTTTTTAACTTCCTCTTCCTTTTCAGTTGACTAATTGAATCAAATATCACAATCCAAATGTATATAATCATTCTACATGATCAAGACAAAAAACAAAAGGTGTATTATACACAATTCTGTCAAGCCATAAGTGATCAGTGCTTCTCATGTGATCATAACTCAAATTATTGGCTTCTTTTACTCCTTTGTTGACATTGAAAAATATTAATAAATCTGGTTTAATTGTTTATGTATTCAAATATTAGTTAATTCATATTTAGACATTGTTTTAGGTATTTTGGATGATTGTGTGTACCTTTAAAGTTTTAACAATTTGTGATTTTTGGCCCGATGATGACTTCTTGTCTATGTCAGTGCTAATATTATGATTATGATTATTATTTTTGTGAGAAATGAAGTGCCCTTGTTGATCCGTTTGATGAGATATGATAGAGATTATAGATAGAGATTCCATTCCTATTTTGTACAAACTACTTGAAATATTTTAAATTAGAGTGAATGATGAAATAAAGATAATATCATGAATTGAGAAAAAAGAAGTCGGAGAAACATGGAGATGAAAGGAGGCGAGAGGAGGAAAGGTGGAGGTATAATGAGTGTGGAGAACGTGCTGGTCTCCGGCCGGTCGTGAGGCTGGAGACAGAGTTTTGTCACTGCAATCTCACACTCTGCTTCTGTAATGACTCGCCTGGAGGCACAAATGATTTCCTCCACTGGTGTTACTATTGCCAGAGTCGCCTCAAATTCAAGTGAAAGGTTTCGACGGGGTGAAAATGGCGGCAGAGGAGGGGGAGGGGGAGGTTAGACGAGGAGAAAAAAATATTACAACTAACTCAAAATAATGACCTGTCTCATCATTTATCTTTTGCATGAATCTCGAAGATTATCCAAGTTAAATTTGAACATGTTTTCTTAGTCAGCTAGTTTCACGTTCTGTTTGTCCTGCTGATCTTGCCGTAGTCGTGGTCCAACTGCGGCCAACGTGCCACAATTTTACATCCACAAAGCTTTAAAAATAACACCTTGTTCCACCTCTCTCTCTCTCTCTCTCTCTCTCTCTCTCTCTCTCTCTC
>NW_022280058.1:478396-487036 GCF_004355925.1 Anarrhichthys ocellatus
CTCTCTCTCTCTCTCTCTCTCTCTCTCTCTCTCTCTCTCTCCCTCCTCCCTCTCCTCCTCTTGCCTGGGGGGCGTGTCATAAAGACATCATCATCACCGTTTGAGGGCAGAGGAAGAAAAGCAGGAGTGACACGATGATCTATCCGCCAGTTGGAGGTGAATCGACACAACAGACAAAGATGTGGAGGATGACGGGGCGAAAAAAACAAACAAACAGTGACCTCACCAATTTCATTTTCTGTTTTCTTATGTCTTCCAGGCACTGAAATGTCTCACCACTTTTTTTTCATTATTTGCTGGCCTGAGGAAATATATCCATTTATTGTTGCATTGCACTCTGGGACAGTTGTGTCCATTTACAGCACACTCTAAAAAGGGGGATTATTCTTGCATACTGACATATAGTTTCTGTGTGCTGTAGATGAGTATCGTACGAGAGCAGCAACGATAACCGTTCTCGCTCACAACTCATGAAATACCGACACACAGACATCCTTCAGCGTCAGTGTGAGTAAACCCAATGTAAACCCATCCGCATCATTACTAGACGCTCTGAGCAACTGACCTATTCTAAAGATCGAGAAAGTCTGCGTCCTAAACCTATAGCAAGGAACCTTTGTTGCATAAGAAAACCTAGAAAATAAGTAAAGTTACATTGAAAGTTTTTTTTAAATACAAAACCAATGGTTTATGGAGACATTAGCGCCTCTCGTGGTCAAAAATCCCTGTCTTTAAAAGAAAAGGCTTGTGCAGAAAGCCACAGACATGCATTCAGAGCTGGACTTATGGATTGTTGGTTTGGGCCTTTTTCATGGGATTTGTTGACAAGAAAAATTTGGAGTATCGCCAGCCTTATATTTTAAAAACACCCCAAAATTTCCCACCAGCTTCCGTGAAGTAGTTTGAATTCACCCCAAACAAAATCCTTAACATATTTAGGAACGAGAGCCACTCTGTTGAAAGATCACCGAAGCATGTGGTAAACACGAAGTGTGACGCCGACGTCCCCAGCATTAATTCTGGATATTTACTGTCTATCGTTCCAGCATATGATTTGGCAGGTGGGCAGGGAGGGAGGGAGACAGAGAGGGAGGGGGGAGGGAGAGAAGAGGGGGGGGCAGTGAGAGAGAGAGAGCATATACATCACTTCATCCTTAATTAGCTGTCATCAGCTTCTCTCCTCAGAGGAACCAGAGACTAATAATTAATGATCAAACTCTAAAGTAGAGTCACTCTCATCCTCTCTCGCAGGAAGAAGAATTAACAAAGAAAGAACGATAACGCTTGATTTGGTTAGAGAGAAATGAAATCTGACTGGAGGAAAAGCAGCGTCGCAGTAAAAAATTTGAATATATGACTCATCGAAAACCCCCCAAAAATGAGATAAGAGGCATTTCTCCACCCTCAAGTTACCAAGGTAACCAGTGCTCCCGGCCCTCCAGGTTATTATTGCTTGTTTGGTGCTGAAAAAACAAAACAAAGGGGCCATCCTCTTTATTAGTCCAGCCTGCAACACACGATGCCTCTAATAACGAGCCCGCCTTATCATCCGACGATGTGAGGAGGATTCACTTTTACAAGACGAGAACATGCCAGTAAAGGCACGGCCATGTTTTAACAAAGCCCGTGTGCCGGTGCAGACAAGAGCAGCTAATTAGAGAGGAACACAGTGTAAGTGGGCATATGTGCACAAGGGGACCAGTCAGCCAACACACGACAGGAAAGCACCGCAGGGGGGGGGCGACTGACCAGCTCCGGCGCCAACACGGAGCCGCCATGGAGGCATGTTATGGTCCCAGCGCCCCGAGCCCCTGGCACACTCTCTCTGAAGCCCTGTTTGTAGTGGCGGGGGGGGCGGGGACTGCAGGCTTTACAGACCCCACCACAACCTGTCCTCTCTCCAAGACTGGACCCACTCGGAGATGTGTTTGTGTGTGTGTGTGTGTGTGTGTGTGTGTGTGTGTGCTTCTTCTTAAGCTGCTCTTAAGTGCTTAATTGGATTATCCTTAATGAGTAAACAAACAGCTACAGCAGCAAAATAATAAGCAAGTGAATGAACGTGTCAGGAAGCACTTCCTCTCTGTCCTGCCCCTCTTCCTTTTCTTTTTCTTTTTTTTTACTCAACCCTCCACTCATTTAGTTCCTCTCATGTGTAATTATCCCGATTAAGAATGATTCAAAAACACTGCTGCTGGAGAGGCGTGTGTGTCACACTCGAACGAGACAGGAGCTCTTAAGTGGCTGCTTTGAAGTCCGCGGTGAGCCTGTGATCAGTCCTGTGATTCATTGACAGGAGAAAGAAAAGGAGGATGAAAACGACAGAAAGCTGAAGACGGAGAGCAAAAATAAACAAATGGAGAGTTTTGAAATGACATCTGTGAATATTATTAGAGCACTAATCTGCACTGATGACACAGATGCTTAAGCCATCTCCTTCTGTTGTTGCACGGAGGAGAGGAGAGGAGAGGAGAGGAAAGGAGAGAGGAGTTGATGGGAGAGGATATGACAGAAGAGGAGGGGAAGAAAGATGCAGAGGAGAGGAAAGAAGAGAAGACAAAAGGCGAGGAGAGGAGGAAAGATGCAGGAGAGGAGAGGCGAGGGGGAAATAAGAGACGAGTTGAGCGGAGAGGAGAGAGGAGGAAAGGTAGACAGGAGTTGAGTGGAGAGGACGAAAGATGGAGAGGAGAGGAAAGGCGAGGAGAGGAGAAGAGGAAAGATGGATAGGAGAGGAGAATAAAGATGAGGGAAGGAGAGGAGAGGAGGAAAGATGGAGAAGAGTTAAGAGGAGATGAATTAAAAATGAGAAGAGAAGAACATAAACAGGAAATGGGGAAAGGGGGGAGAAGAGGGGATGGGGAGGGAAAAGGGAAGTGGGAGAGAAGAGGAACAGCAGAGGAAATGGGATGAGATAAGAAGGAGAGGCAAGTGGAGATGTGATGGATAGGAAAGGAGAAGGGAAAGGAGGAGAGGAGAGAAAAGATGGGATGAGGGGTGAGGCGAGGACCTATAAGATGAGAAAAGAAGACAAGAAAGGAGAGGAGAGGAGGAGCAGAGAGGGGAGGAAATTAGGAAAGACAGAAGGATGAGAGGAGGAAAAATGACCAGAGAGGAGATGAGACGGGAGGAGAGTCCTCTCATTCAGAGAGGAGAAGGAAGGAGACAAGGGGGAAGAAGAGGAGAAAAGGCTGTACAGTAGGAGGAAAGAAAAGGAAGCAAAATGAGATAAATTGAGAGCAGAGTGAAGGAGGAGACGAGAGAAGAAGAAGCACTTTACTCTTTTAATTCCGATTTATGGTGCTATAAAAAGGGCCATTTCCTAGAAAAATCTATCCAGAAAAATCTCAGCCAAATCATTTCATCACCTTCTCTGCCCTAATTGCAGCCATATGCAATTTTAAAGGCTATTCTACCTTCTAATAGTTCCCCAGAGGAACAAGGGGTTAATTGCTGCAGCTGGTGATGTAGCTCTTCAGTAATGAAGAGGTGAGGCTTCTCTCCCTCTCTCTGTCGATCACTCTCTCTTTCTCCCTCTCCTCTGGGAATAGCTGTCTGATACAGTGTTAAGGAGGCTCAGACCTCTCAGGATAGTTTCCGGTTCATGTTAGTCGTGAATGATTTCTATTTGTTTATGATAAACAACGCAGCTGCTCACCGAGTTATTCGAGATGTGGGAACATCGCTGGGAAAAAGTTTGACTGACGAAAATGTTTTAAACAGAACTCCCTTTTGGAAAATACAACAAAAGGTGCACAATCAAATTGTTAGTAGTTCCTGGTGTGTTTCACTTATAGACTGTAGTGGACGTAGTAGTAGTCATGTCATGAAGCCTCGAGTTCGGCGCTCATGTTTCTTGTCCTGTCAGACTTTGATGGAGATGTGTCACATCTTTCCACATCTCAGCAATTACTTCAAAGAGTACAATTGATAGAAATATTGTCCAAAATCACGGGGTAAAACAGCTAAATTAACCTTCAAACTAACGGGCGATGAGTCATCAGATATCACATCTTACAACAAATCAAGTCTAATATATGTATCGCATACAAAATGGGAGTATTTGTGGACGAGGTTTGAGCCGGTGGTCTGAGATTTGGCCGGATTGATCCAGACAGGTGGGCAGTACAGTGGGGGTGGTGCTGAACACACAGGAAGTAGGGATAAAGCAAACAGGAGGAGGGGAAGAAGGCTTGTGAGATTTGTGAAGGTCAGTGAAAGTGACGCAGCAGAGGAGACGAGCCGAGGATGGAGGAGCGTCTCAAGGTGGAGGTCTCGCGTGCTACGAGGCCTCCAATCCCCCCCGCGACTGATTACGTGACAAACAGAGACAGATGAAGCGGACGGGCAACAGCGAGGAGAGGTAGCGGTGGAAATAGAGAGCGATCACACGGAGAGACGGAGGCAGAACAAAGAGCAGGAAGTACAATGTCAGAGAAGGAGAGGGAGACCAAGGGTTGAACCCGACTCAGCTGTGAGGGGCACCTGTTCACGGTTGGACCACCTCCTCCCGCCAGCCTTAATCAAATTTACCACAGAGACAGACTGTGACAACGCCCCCCTCTAACAAGAAACCCACTGTGTGTTACATCCAAATAATCCCTACCTCGAGCCAGGCTCCCACCACGTGCCACTTCCAAAGGTGTCCCACCTTCTTACTACACACCCACGCCAGGTTGCACCGCAATAATCCTCCAAACTCTAATTAACTGGCGGAGACCTGCTCTGTGGGAGCTCATTTTAATCATTTGATTACATATCAAAACATTGTAGTTTTGCTGTGGCTAAGATTTTGCTGCAGCCCTTAAAGACATTCACAGTTGGTCTATCATGAGCCTGGCTTGTTTTGAAAACAATATTTTCTTCAATACTTTACTTACATGTCCATGTTTTTGTACAAAACCCTTTTTTTCATCCAAGTCAATTGAGACAATATTTTTCTCATATTAATGCTAAATGTCAAAGACGCCAGACACAAATTATGAATAAAAGAAGAATTACTGCCTCGCGGTTGTTTGCCTCCGCCAACCAGTCAAGTTGCAGTTTACATCGATGTCATCACTTAATCATTTCATCCGACATTTGTGTGAACGTCTCATAATTAGCATGTGAATTGTTGAGTTATGGCCAAAGACGTGTTTTGTCAGGTCACAATAACCTTTGACCTTTGGACAACCAAATTCTAAACAGTTCCTTCTTGAGTCCAAGTGGATGTCTGCGCCAAATTTGAAGAAATTCCCTCAAAGACTTCCTGAGAATGGAACGGTGGTATGGATCTCAGGACATACTCTGTCTATGTAGATATGAAGGGCTCATTCTATAGCAAATGGAAACAACGATTTTCAGGTGATTATATACTAATGAAAAAAATAGTCGTGAATATTATTTTCCTTTGCTAATAGATCCCCCAAAATGCTACACACTGGACCCTTTAAATTATGGGATACAAACATTTCCCTGTCCACTCACGGGTTTAAGGACTGCATCGAGTTTGGAATTTTAGCTGTGGCCATCTTGAATTTTGGCCGTCACCATCTTGTTTTTTTGCAACCAGTGATCGGAAGTGACCATATTTAGACTGCGGACGAGTGACGTAGAGATGCCGTTTACGGCTCTTGTAGAGACCTGTCAGTCACAAGGTAGCCCCGCCCTAAAGCATACCCTGCTTTATGGTCTATTTGACTCTAAATGGAACATAATTTACTGAATGAACATCATGCTGTATTGAAGAAGACTTGAAACTAGAGATTGAGACCATAAACTCATGTTTACAATGTTTACTGAGGTGGTAAATCAAGAGAGAAGTAGGGTCATTTTCTCATAGACTTCTATACAATCTGACTTCTTTTTGCAACCAGAGGAGTTGCCCCCTGCTGGCCATTAGAAGGAATGGAAGCACTTCCACATTGACTTCACTTTTCACTTTTCATAACCGGAGGATGCCGCCTGCCCTAAACCAATGATGAACTACATATTTTATCATTCGTGTGTTTTGGTTGTTTTAGAACTGAATAAAAGGTCAAAACCGTTGTATTTTTTTCCTGCATACATTCTGTTCTGATTAGTCACAGAAGGCCTCACCACTTAAATGACTACAAGATTCAAGTTCTCTGCACCTCTGTGCTCCCTCTTACCCTCCACACCTCGTCCTCATTTCCTACATAACAGATTGACTCTACTGACCGCCGCTGACAAAATGTATTAATAGTATTTTTCTTGTATGGTATGATTCAATCCATCATCCCTCCCCATCTCCTCTCCGATCTCCGTTTCTCATTCAATCTGTCGCTGCCTCTCCTCCCACTCGCTCTCATACGAGAGAGAGGTGTCAGTTTCAGTGAAACAACTTAATTCTGATGTCAATGAATTAATTAGATGTGTTAATGAGCTAGCGACAGCTAACCCAAATTAAATTAATACCGTAATGGCCTCAGACAGCGAGAATTAGCTCCCATTTCAGTAAACGCTTTCTGGAGTGTACACAGCCGCCAAGGATAGATACACACACACACACACACACAGACACACACACACACACACACACAGCTCAAACAACATCCATCCCCCCGAGCAGATCATCATCCAGATGTAATTAACTGACTAATTACAGGAGCTCTCACTCGCTCCCCCTCCCCTCGCCGTGTCTCTCTCTCCTCTTTCCAACACTTTGACTGTCTGCCTCTCTCCGTCGACTTCCTCGTGGTCCGTAGTTTGACCCCTCCGAGACACAACTTTGTCATATTTCCCTCCAGTTTAGTTACTTCCTCTCGTGTTTGTTTCAGCCCGCTAATTCGTCACCTGCACGTCCCTCTAAAGAAGCATTCAGTGGTCGTCTGACGTCTAGTTGTCAGAGTAGCCGTGTTCTTCCTTCCTCTCGCTCCTCTTGTCATCACAGTTAAAGTCTCATTACGCACAACAGGCCCGACTTAAAGGCTGTTTAGTCCGCCATTAGCTCTAATCGTGACTCCTCCACAGTTGCCACGCTCCAGCGTACCCACTGATGGGAAACGCTGCCACCAGACTAGTAATCTGCACAAAATGGCTGCTGTCTATGTGTCGGCCGGTCGGGGAGGGAAAGGGTGCCACGAGTTGGGGGGTTTCAGTTTTGGGTGTTTATAATACTTTTATGTAATTCTTTGTTTGTTTTTTTGCTAAACTGTTTAATAAAGCATGCTTTTTTTAATGCTTTAAAACTCCCTAATAACTAACTAATCATTCTTAATCTATTATAGGAGAGAAAGATGTCTATTAAAAATGCAGGTCTTACTGTAAGACTCTCTTGTTGACTTACTCACATGGTAATAAGTCATCAAGTCTGCAAATGCAAACGGTAATAAATTGTGGCTACGGGGAATTTGGTGCTGGTGGTTTTGCAGCTCTTTTCCAGAAGGCAAGGTCAAACTATCAAACACTTAAGTCGTCATGAAATAAACAGCTGGAGTTAAAGAAAGTAATGCTGGATAAGCATATTCATCAGTCATGGATTTCACTTGTGTTGACAAGCAGTGGTGACCTGAACGGTATAGTTCACATATCTGACTCATCCAGAATATCATCCCAAAGAAGATGCACAACGAAAACACAACTAAACGTGGCAGCACTTAAGTTAAGTTTACTATATTGTAATTGCTGTGTTATACTATGTATACTATATGTATATATACGAGGTGTTGTATGAGGGCGAGTATCTCTTCTTTGACCAGATATGACAAGACGACGCCAGTCTGTGTATTTACATAGAGACATGTGGATGTTGGGCCGCATGTCATTCGCTGTCAGTGTGTTGCACCTTTGCGGTGATGTCGACATCATGGCCGAAAAAGCTAGAGCATATATGGCCTTTCCCATTTCCTCGTTGGTGCATCCTTGTTTCCTTTTTCTCGTCTCCTCTACATGCGTCTCCCACGGGAGATGTGAGCAGAGGACGCGGGGAGAGAGGAGACGAGGCAACAGATATTTAACTAAATAACAAATTCCTTGCCTCGGAGACGCCATCTTTACTGGACGTAAATTAAATGTGACGTGAGGAACAGCTGCGTGTCACGCCTCTTTTAGTCACGGGTTCTGAAAAGACCTCCTGAAAGGATACACCGGTGTATCCTCGCTTATGGCTTCTCAAGCAAGCCCCCTCGTGATGCATTTAAGGAATCGAGACTGTTTGTGTCTCTCATTCTCATTTCTTGTTGATTTTCTATATACTTATATATACACCAATTTTGTGTGACCGACTTTTATTTACATAAAAGTTTAAGGTGCAAGATCAGATAGATTGGGAACATTTCGATTGCCTCTCAATGGCTCTCAACATGGCAACGGCTTGTCACAGCTAACGGTGCTAACAGTGCTAACAGTGCAAACAACGGCGGAAATCCTGCTTTTACCTGAAGGGGAACTGGAATGGCTGCTGCTATGCGCTTCCGCGACAACACTGCCGGTCGGGGCGGCGTTGTCCGCTGTAAGGAGTCACTCAGAGTGACTTCATAGACGTTACTCCACTATATCTTCAGTAGTATTGTTTCCTTTAGAGTCTATCTCACCTGGTTGCACTATGAATCCACTCAAAGACCTTGTGACAGTGTTTTTGTGCTCTATGTATGTATGTGTGTGTGTGTGTGTGTGTGTGTGTGTGTGTGTGTGTGTGTGTGT
>NW_022280058.1:487046-493849 GCF_004355925.1 Anarrhichthys ocellatus
TGTGTGTGTGTGTGTGTGTGTGTGTGTGTGTGTGTGTGTGTGTGTGTACAGTGGGTCTGTCTGCATTAGCATGAGCATTTTTCTGGGGTGAGACTCTGCAGGGAGCGAGCTTCTCTCACAAACACCATCTGTCAACAACAGGCTCACCTGCTAGCAAACATTTAGCTCAGGAACCATCTCGCCTGCTCTCTCTCTTTCTCACACGCACACACACACACACACACACACAGACAGAGCAATACAATTCAGTAATGTCAAAGCAGAAGATAATGTAATTTCCCACTTAGACGACTTGACAACCTCGCCTGCTTTGCAGCCTCTGTGATCTCTGAAGAATACACGTGGATATGTGTCTGTGTGTGTGACAGACTGAGGGATAGAGACACGCTGAAGGGATGAATGTTCTGTGAAAAACACAGAACATTTGACACCTTGTCTGAACATGAAAATTGTTGGACTGGAGAGTAAAATGCAATATGCAGAGCGGGGAACGTTTGAGGGAGTGCGAAGGTGAGAAAGAGGGAGATGGAGACAGGAGAGTGGGGGGGGGGGGGGGAGACTATTACCTGAGGTGTCTGACTAAATTAACTTCTCATCATCACTAATTAGCCCCTTGTTCCTCTGTTCTCTCCAGGTGAGTGCTACTTATATTATTGTGTTTGTGCCAGAGTAGCGTGTGAATGTGTGTGCGTGCGTGTGTGTGTCTCATGTCCAGTGTTTGACTTTCGGATTGGCAGTAAAATCACACTTTATTATCCGTGATCTTGTTTTGTGTTTCCCACATAAATGTGTTATTTATCTTGATTCATGTTTTAATGGTCATTATAAACATAAAGAGTATATACACCGGCATAAAAGCACCTTTAACTATTTCAGGCATTTTATCATATTCCAAGCTCCAAAGTCACTCAGTCTGCTAAGCTTGTCTTCATGTTTCATTTAATTAAAACTTTCTGGTCAATTAATGCAGTTAACTTTCAAGGCAAGGAAGCGGAGAAAATGTTGAATGTGTTGGGTTTTTTTTAGTTGTTATTTAAATATTTACTTGATGTTAGGTTCAGTATTGATATAACACGATAAAAAGCTTGATTCAATCAAACATGCCGACCTTTTTACATCTTCAGTAGATTTGATCTTTGTTTGTTTTCACAATAAACAAAGCAGCAGAAACACAACCACAAACAAAAAGTAACGAGTTGTACAGGTGAGAAAATATTAATCTTGTGGCTTATAGGAGGAATCTCACCTCACTAAGCATTATAAGCAAACACAAACGTTGTATTAATGACTAGCACCAGGTTATTACTAAAGAGGAAAACCTTGCCGATACTCCGATATTATTTGATTAGATTAAATTGCCCAAATTACGAGAGTACATCTGAGACTGAGTGCAGGTTTTTGGTCATCAAACTAAGGATTGGACAGATTAAAATTTTGACTTGATCATAGGATCACCAAAGTGATAACAATTGACCTTACGCTAAGTCCGACCCCTTGAAAGCAGCCAATCATAGCGTAGCATCCGGCAGCTCTGACCGAGGTCCGACATTCAGCTCTGCTCCGTAGACTCTCATGCAATCCTTTCAGATTTTCTTAATTTTCAGGCTGGTTTCTTTGTTCCAAAAATGAGATGATATTTATTCAGGGGCTGCAGATAGTGACAGTGTGGGCTCCATTGTAACATAGCTCTGACAGCTTGACGGACTAGCAGCAGGAGGCGGGGCTTAGCGAAGGGTCAATTGATCTTAATAGGCCATTGAATTTTGAATTTTACAGTTATGAAAATATAAAAACAGTACTTGATGTTGATGATGAAGGTGCTGAGGAAAAGTCGGAGGATCACCAAAGTCAGCAGGATTCATCCTCTGGGCCCCATTGACACCTGGGACCAACATTTGAGCCACACAGAAATTGTAGCCCCAATTTGGACTTTTTCCAAATTAGTTAAATTAGTCAAAGAATAAAGAAAATATGATGTGTCTAATAAAATAGGAATGCATACAAGATCTGACATGTGCATCAGCCAAATTTCGGAGTATGAAACCCATCCAGCAGTAAACCCCTTAATTAGTTTGCTACATCTTTCTGTTTAAAAAAAAGAGGTTTAACGTTAAGTATTTCTCATATTACCTTTGGTGTATTAGTGCGCGATGACAAAAGACATATTCCTGCGAAATATTCCTGCTTTCTCACCAGCACGCTTTAAGAATGTAGAATAATCTGATTATTCAAATAGATGTTAATTAGAGCCGTTTCCTCAAAAGATGGCATTATTGGGTTGAATAAAAGCGAGTCATCTCTGAAGATTCCTCTAAAGAACCTGCGTGGACATAAAAAGAACAGCTCTGTCGTTTTTTTTTGTTTTTTGTCTTTGTTACATTTTTATTTGCCGAATTTTCTTTTGTGTTCCCTCAGTGTTCCTCTGTTGGGACATAATTTGAAGTGGAACAATGGCAACGGATGAATAACCTGATATAATACATATTCATGGCGTTTGAGAAGCAGTTGAGTTTGATCCACTTGTTTGAGACACAACAAAGGTAGCTTCCTCTCCTCTGTTATCCTCTCTGCTCCCAATCCCTCCTCCGCGCCTCCTTCAATAGTTTGCCTTTTCGTTCCTCCTTAATTATCTCCTGAAATCCCCCCTCTGTTTAAACCTTTGTCCTTTCCCCATGTGGAACCTATAAACAGACAGCAGCAGCTTTCTGGGGGGAAGTAAAAGGAGGAGGGAGAAAACATTTCTCTAGTTAATCTTGAGAGGGAGAATCTGTAGCTTCACAGCTCTGTTGCGATATCGTTGATGTTTACCTGTAACATGCTAACAATGTTAGCATCGGAAATTTAACTCAACGAGGTCCACGGGACATGTTAACCTTACACTGTGACTAGCGGAGCAAAGACTAGCCGCTATGTTAGCCACGCAGTGTAAACTAACAACAGACAAGAATAGCTTCAACAGTCTCATTGGTAGAACAATTGTAATTACAATAACATTGTGTGGTAATCCTTCTAAATAGGAGCCAGGAACTAAATCGGTTTGATGACGGCGGTTCTCAGCTTAGTTGCCTCTCACCGGTTTGTTCGGTAATCCTCATTAACAAAACACTAATCCCCCCCCCCACACACACACACACACCCCCCCCCTTGTTCCCTTTTGGCCCCCCCCCCCCCCCCTCTGTGACATATTAAAACTTCCCCAAACTTCTCGCCCCAGTTTAACAGCCAGTCCAATCGAAATCCTGTAAGCGCTTCATGTGGTGTGTTCAGTCTTTGCGCTGACACAGAGAGGATTCAACAAAGTTTGGGAACATTTGCTCGGTTGTTTACAACAGGCTCACAGATGTCAGAATCAGCTTCTGTAAATGTTTGTACATACACGGTAAATTGTGAATCACGGCTATTGTGTTCCCGCACTCAGTGTATGAAACATGAATATCTGTGTTGAACAAAGGATTGAGAAAGCTCTCCGTTTGTCACTTGGCTCACTGCCGTTGAGAAACAAGTAGAATATGTACTGTACAGTAATTGAACCAGGTCCCATCATTTTTTTGGTTGTACTGTAGCCATTGATAGAAAATATTCTGCAACTCAAACATATATTTGTAACTTCTGCAAGGGACGCATAAAAACTTTACAATTCAGATACACATATTAATCATAATAGGTTGACAGCGGCTTAGCCTCTTTTTAAGAAAAGTTAATTTAGGCCAATTATTTTTTAAAGAAACAGATAAAAATCAACAATAGTGTGTTTTTTAGAAGAGGCTCAACCTCTATCAAGTCCAGTTGATTGTCTCTAATACTTATCATACTTTTAAACAACCAGAATAAACAAAAAACGGCAGACTATCACTTCCACTTGATTTAGTTATGACGTTCCAGTAAATAGATCTTCATTATTAGATCTCCAATGATGCGCTTTAGTTATATTCCAAACACCTTGATCAAGGTTCAAGTCCTTCAAGTTGTATTATGAAAAGCACAAGTGTTACTAATAACATTAACAATGGTGTCTCAAGTGTCCCAGTAAGCCATGACAACGAGACAGTGATAATATTAGCAATACCAGAAACCTGAAACAGAAGCAACTTGAGATCGTTTGATTATTTACAGCTGTTCTTTAGGTGACCAGTCAAAATGTCGGCTGTGAAAAATGCCTACAGACACTATTTTGTAACTGTACCGTCGGGACAATCTGTATTTGTAGCCATGTTAGAACAATGTCTTGACTACTTCTTCATGGATTGTTATGTCATCATGGTCTCCAGAGGATGAATCCTAAAAACGTCATGACACCCGACAACACAGTGAGATAGCTGCAGGGGGAGAGTAACCACCCCATGAATGATTCTTTTGGTTCTCTATTCTTTAATACCACAAAAGAAAATAATAGATCCAATACGAAGCTGACAGAAGTTCAGGGAAAAGTCACAATAACAAATCCGTCTACTACTTCAGCACCACGGACAGCGCCATGGAATTATTTGCACAGCGAAGTTAGGCTACTGATGTTTTACGGCAAACTAAATTACCCAAATAAACACCTGAATATTATTACGACTTACTCAAAAGTCTTTTACTGTCAAACCTTTTCACTACATCTGACTTATTTACATCCACACAATGTGGAATAATCTAAGGTATATTGATTTTGAAGTACATTTTTCATCTTTATGTGTCTTCACACCACAAACACCTCCACAACACAGCCATGACAGAATCTCCTCTAATATATTTCCAGGCTACACAAATTGCCTCCGACCCGCCTATAGCTGGAGGCTCCTCGCCCACAATCCTTTGCTCTCTAATTATTCAAATAACAGACAGGACCGAGAGCTGTGATTCGCCAGCCCTCTTCAATTAGCGTAGTGTTAATTAAAGAGCATCATCAGGTTCTCGTTAGTGATTAAACACCCGAGTGTGATTACTTAACGCAGCAGGACTCCTGACGAATCATCAGCCCCCTGATCCCTCCGATGGGTGTTTGTGAGTGTGCGCGTGCATTGGAAAATTTAGCAATGCTAGGGCGCTAGCAATGGGAACAGATTCTCCCGCTCGCGCTGCATATCAATGGCTCAGTGAACACTGCATATGCAAAGCTGCGAGGTTGTGTGCATGTTTGTGTGTCCGATTAAAGGGGGATTTTTGTTCACTGGCTGATGAGGTGTCTGAAGTAAGTTAATTGCCTATCAAGAGAGCAAGCCAGCTCTGCCTCTTGTGTGTGTGTGTGTGTACTTGTATGTGTGTATTTGTCAGAGGCTCTGCGTGCGTGTCTATGTCACTTCACGAGCTAATTGCCTATCACAGGACTGCACAGGTCCCTGTCCTTTGCTTGGATCAAGTCTGTGTTTAAGTGCGTGTTGCATGAGTCCATGTGCATACATATATATTTATTCAGTGTTGGAAAGTAACAAAGTACATTTACTCAAATACTGCTCCTAAAGAAAAACACTGATGTTATTATAACTTAGTATTAAGACAAAAAAACAGTAAATTATTAATCCTGCTAAAACGTATTGTTTCTGTCACCACAGTCGAACAATGCTAATGTCCCCGTCCAGTGTCGTTGTGTTCAAGCGCTTTAAAAATATGTATTTTTACGCTTTTCTGACAAGCAACCTCTTGTGGTCGTGACGTTAATTACTGTGCATCATGAGTAGCAAGCGCAGACGTAGTGCATCATTGTAACAGCGTCACAGGATGTCTGAAACTGGACTTATGTTTCTGCAAAGCTGCAAGTAAACATCTCAGCAAAGGGTGTTATAGGCAACCTTCTAGGTTGCAGAGGGTCTGATGCACACACCTGCAAAATCTCAACAACACATCGTCCTTCAAGAACGCAGATCGCTTGATCCAAATCCTGTCAGTAAGCAGGTTCGAAACAAAGAAAAAAACAAAAGTAAATGTCACGCTTAATGTATGTAAAAGTGAACGAAACGGGCACCCCGAAGGCTTCAGGGTTAAAGCACAAAACCACAAGGACTGGGGGCCTTTGTTACATCTGATTCTGATTTCTCCTGGAGGCATGTCTTTAGGCATTCAGTTCACAAAAAATATGTTTACCAAAAACATAATTTAAAAATGTATTTTTAAACCAAGTACAACCTGCCTAAACCAGACATTAAGTTGGTATCATCGTCAGAAAGTGACTTGTTTTGGGAAAACTGACATTGACCTGGTTGGTTTTACAGTATAATCCATTTTATACTTCCCCAACAATATAGCAGGAAATATATTACTTTTTACACTTTTACATATATTTGATAGCTTTTGTATCCAGTGACTTTACTGAATAATTTTTGACAGACAGAATACCTAATAAAACATCTCTGAATATCTTCTATATGTTATGAAATATGATGCAACGTAAACCACCCAACAGTATATGACATGGATTAGATTAGTTAGCCAGCTTTATGAGCTAACTGTACCTCAATGCATCGGTAATAATACAATAATACATAATACAATAACAGAATATAAGTGGTCATATTTGTTATATAAATTGTATTAATAATACTCCTTGTATTGGGAGTATCATTATAGTATGGTTTTGCTACTTTTACTAAGTAAACATGTTTCACATCGTGTGTGTGTCTGTGTGTGTGTCTGTGTGTGTGTGTGTGCTCGCGTTCCCAGCAGAGTAATTTACCTCCAGAGGACCGAGATGCTAATTAAGATGAATCCACCTCCAGCTCCTCCTGGCCCCGCCTCCGTCCCTCACATTCATCAGTGTTATGCTAATGTGTGTGTGTCTGTGTGTGTGTGTGTGTGTGTGTGTGTGTGTGTGTGTGTGTGTGTGT
>NW_022280058.1:493859-497074 GCF_004355925.1 Anarrhichthys ocellatus
GTGTGTGTGTGTGTGTGTGTGTGTGTGTGTGTGTGTGTGTGTGTGTGCATATGTGTGCACAAAATCTCAAGCCACACAGATCACAACTACCACCATCCCATCTGACTCTTAGTAATATATAGCATTTAATAACATTGTGCACACACACACGCACAGAAAATCAATATCCATGATTTAATAATGCAATGTACTGATCCAACTGGTTTCACGGGCCTTATTCCTGGCCACAAGAGCGCATCGCCATGACAAAGGCACCAGAATAACAGATCTACTGCTAGTGCTAATTGAATGCACATATATACGTATGTGTGTGTGTGTGTGTGTGTGTGTGTGTGTGTGTGTGTGTGTGTGTGGTGTGTGCGCACACACATACGCTGACAAAACGGGCAGCACATTCTTCATCTTTGGAGTGATGAAGTAGGATTTAATAAACTAGCAAAAACACACTCATGAACTCACACACGCGGATACCCTCAGCAGGTGAGCGTAGCTGAGTTGACACTTTGTCAGCGCAGTGTAATTTGACATAATGAATGCAAGCATCGTTACTGCTGTTAATTGGCCAGACTAATTATACTCCGAGGACGTCATTAGAGAGAACCTGGCGCTCCAACTGTGTGTGTGTGTGTGTGTGTGTGTGTGTTTACGAGTCAGGTTGGGGCAGACGGTGGGAAAGAGGTGCAGGAGACTGGAGGTGGGTTTGAGCTCAGGAAGGGAGCGGGATGAGGGGGAGCAGTGCAGGTGGCGAGGACGGATGGAGGGGTGAGGAAGGGTCTAGTTTAGGGGTGAGACGGTGGGAGGGGTTAGTTTAGATTTTGGGCCAAAAAGAGGTGATGGAGAAAGACAGGAGGTTTGAGGCGTGAGAGCAGGGAGCTTGAAAGGGTCACGCTGTTAGGAAAAGTTTGCCAAAGTCAGGGTTGCAAACACATTACACAGACATCGTATTTAGTTTATTATAATGTGTGGAGTAAATGTTGTGGAGTTCTAGAAATAATAGTTGAGTGAGCATGAGCGTATTTTTACCCATAAGAAGCTAAACATTCGTACATTGCCACACCTCTCTGTGTTCATCAGAGTAGCTTTAAACTGCAACAGTGGTTCAGATGTTTTAACTGCTTCATTAGCACCTATTTAACACTGATCACAGTTTCCAAATGCCCGCACTTAATGAAGCAGATGAGCACAAATTACTTGAACTTAAAGGGATAGCCAGTGTGTTACCTGCTGTAGATGGCAGCCCCCATTTTGGAGAAACACACAGGAGCAGCACTTCTGAACCCTTTAAATGTAGAAGAAAATGTTCAAACATGTTTGAAACCACGAGCTTGTTTAACATAATAAGCTGACATACAGTCTCCTGTGTATACAAGGTGAAATCTAACATTATTAGTGTGTTTGTTGTTTGGTTTTCTGGTGAAGGTTAAAGGATTATCAAGTCAAACATTCACTTCCTGGTGGATTTGTTTCCACAAACAGGAAAAATGCATAAGTCAAATAAAATATTTTTCCATTAACAGAGGTCTGCCACAGAGATCTCTCAGTACACATAGTGACTTTAAAGAATAGAGTCTGAACACAATACTCACACGTCCTTATGTAATATGTTGCCGTTATTACGCTTCTCCACACTGACCACAAGGAGATCCCTTCATGTCTTCATGTTCCCTTTTGCCTAAACCTGAACCCCGACCGTAGCTCTAACCTGCAACCAGTTATCTGTCCAATGCCTTAAAATAATCATAATGTTGACATAAATTAACCTTCGACCTGAAACAAATCTACATGTGACTACCAGGATGTATCCCTCTGCTGCAGCTCTGCGAGGAAACACAGTCCATGAAAACAAAAGAGGGAAGTTGGTACTAAAAAGGTCATAACTTTGGACCTGAGCCCGCTGAATCCTCACATTCGCTTCAGCTGAACGGATATTTGCACAGTAGTCATTTACGGTATCGTGGCTCTAGCACCGCGTCTCTTCATGGCCTGTATGGAGCGAAGGAGACCGCTAACTTTTTCAATTTACTAAACTTAAAGCATGTGAGCATTGAATTCTATCTTTAAATTCTTCTGTGTGTGAGTACATGTAGAGAAACTTAAAACAGAGGGAAACTTAAAACAGGAGGAAAATCTATTGTACGACACATATACATGTACATGGCCAATAAAAGGACAATATACCTATTTACTTATTTCATTCAAAGTAAAAAACCCTCACCTGTAAAATATTGGGTACAAGAATGAAATATTTCAAAAACAAAAGAACTACAAGCGAGGAAACAACCATCTCTTGGTGAACATGCTGATGCCTCTTGGCTGAAACATCACCGGTGGAGTATTTACTTAGCCAGCCATTACAGCCGAGCAATTTGAGCAAATTCTGAGAAACAATATCGGCTTGCAGTCCGCTGGCAGAGAGGGAGGCGGGGTGAGTCCGCGACGGTTAAAGCATGTAATTTCCTAATTCCAATCTTGCAAGACAATCCGTCCTTATCAGTGTCTGATTCCCACATTGGAGGAAAAGTAGACAGAGAAGCTGCAGGCCAGCAAACACACACACACACACACACACACACACACACACACTCACACAGCAGACAGAGGCATGAAATTACATAAAGGAAAGGGATACAGATGGAAAGACTGAGAGACTAGTGAGAGAACAAACAGGCCTCTCAAAACGACCACAGACCCAGATAACAAGATAAGGCCTAATCAATCAATCCTTGCACACTGAGAGAGATTGTGCTAAGTGGCTCATGAGTCCTGCAGTAAATTAAATCTGCACACTCCTTCAAGTAAGACAGAATGTGGGGAGTGAGAGTTGGAGGGGGAAAGAGAAAGAGACAGGGGGGATAATAGTGGGTAATTTCATCAGCGTGGCCCGTGATGAAGCTTTTACACGGTGGTTTGAGAGGCCAAACTAAAAGGCTGGAGGTTTGGTGATATTGAATATGAGTGGTGTGTCATGATTCGATTTGTAAGACGATAGCCGGGAATTAGATTAAGGCGTCTAATGCGGCTATCTGAAAGGGTGTCAGATCTTAAGGGTTTGGTGTGTCCGTGTGTCTTGGAAATGTTCTTCCTTTGCAGGGGAGGCCTAACACACTGTGATTCACTTTAATTCACTCACTCCGCCCTCATCCATCCGCATCACCGCTGTTCTCAACATGTGTGTGTGTGTGTGTGTGTGTGTGTGTGTGTGTGTGTGTGTGTGT
>NW_022280058.1:497084-513675 GCF_004355925.1 Anarrhichthys ocellatus
TGTGTGTGTGTGTGTGTGTGTGTGTGTGTGTGTGTGTGTGTGTGTGTTGTTTTAGTGGACTAACCATCACCAGGCTGCTGAAACAAAAACAAATACTTTGGGGGAAAAAAGCGAAGCAGCAGAACCAGAAATACGTTTTAAAAAGATGGAAGCCAAAAAATGAAATGAACGCAAATAATTGCGTTTGGTGAAACAGCGGTGCTAGTGTTCTACCGGATGATAAATCTTTTTCTTGGTTTTCTGTTTTGAAGCCCCAGCGCCAAAGTTTGTGTTTCATTTGGCCTCACTTAATTTTTCAGACGCTGGAAAAACGTCTTCACGAGGCAACGGCCAGCTCCAGCTCTCAGTGTTTATCCAGGGAAAATAGCGAGTCAGCATAACACAGTACCCGACATTAGCAGAGAGTGATCGTTCTGATGATGGACACGTTGAGACCAAGTGTTTAGCTGACTTTGTCTCATCTTTTACTAAGTTGTAAGTGGTGATTCTTTTTAAAAAATCAGCTCTGCTGAGCTTTTAAGCATCTTTAACTCATTGTTTTGGTTTAACAAAACGCAAATCATATGCAGGTGAAGGTCACATGATCAGCTCCTCCATCACCGGCAGTCAATAGAGCGGTCTACAGGCTAATAAAAGACATACATTTAAAGTGATAACAAAAGCATTAAAAATACTTTTTAAAATGCATGTCAAGCTAGCTGGCTTGCTAAGCTAGCTAGCTCTACCACCTTGGCTCCATTGGACTTACGCGTTTCTTGTTTCCTCCTCATTGGACGATGTTGGAAAATGTTAATTAACGTGAAATCTTAACAAACAGCTTTTGTAATCGCAGCCTTTAAAAAAAACGTTTTGTTTCATAGAGGACCCAAATGAAACCACACAAATACACATTCATCACACACACTTCTATGTGGCCTACCTCAGACGAGGTTCTAACACAGGTCTCAGCGGTACCGGTCCTTCGCCACTGGACCATCTCCACGACCAGAGAGAGAGAGAAGAGCTGAAACTTCTCCTCATCAACCTGCAAATAGACTAGGTTTATAGACTGAAACCTTCACACTTAAATGTTCATACTGACAAACTGTCAAAGTCTAATTCTTCTCAGTGAGGGTCACTTCACCTCTCAGAGTCCCCAGAGCTCAGCTGGTAAAGAAACTGTTCCACAGTTTGTCTTTTCCTACTGTTACCCCTAAACAAACTCATATTAAAAGCCAGAAAAACATTATTTTTTAAGGGTTTGAAAAAAACAAAAAACTTAATCAGTAAACAATGAAGGAAAATATAATCAAAATCCTTTAATGTAGTACATTTCAACAGTGATTGCAACATTTGGACATCTGCTCACACATGACTGCTGCTGCTCAGGCTTTCACGCATGCGGCCCAGGTGTGTCCCATACTGCTGATTACACTCAATCAGGTCTGCAGCCCTGAGATAGAAAGCACAGAAACAGCAGAGAAACCAATCAGAAGGGCCATCACATTTTTGTCGACCATCAGAGGGCTGTTTAATGAAGGTGTCTCTTATTGTGAAAAGCCTGTCTTGAATGAGCTTAAGGTTTTCTGCTTCATAAAGACACTCAGAGCCTGAGTTCATCAAAAGGTCTCAGAGGAGGAAATCATTCCCAACTGGACAAAAGTCGTCAGAGTGATACATATTTGGTTTTTCTTTTAGGATGAAGAGTAAAAGAATTTGACAAAGTTTGCCTGACTTGTGAAGGGACTCATGTCTCAGGACAGGACAGGAAAAATAAGACAACTAATCAATCAACATTAAAGTATATTTGTTATTGATCAGTGCTAATGAATAATTACAATTTCTGGGAATAAATGTGGGGTTAAAAAACAATATTCCGGAGGCGAGAAAGGGGTCCAGACATATGGGGGCACTGGTTCTTTTTGTCCTCCCTTAGAACTGCCACATGGGAATCTGAGAATATCTTGAAGCCTGGGCAACAGAACCAAAAGTAAGCAAGATGCCACTGGAAGTGAGAAAGAAAAATGTTTGTTTGTGTTTTTGCAGTTGGAGAAAGCAAGAAGAGAAGGAAGGAAAAAGTAAACAAGGACAGAAAGGAGGAAATAGTTGTGAAAGAAAGAATCAAAAAAAGAAAGCAAATGAAAAATATTAGTCATACTTTTCTCATCTAAGTGGTCATCTTATTTTGCTAAAAGTAATTTGTCATGCCCATTTTAGTCAAATTTCAGCATACAGGGGTAGAAATTACAAGATTTGGCACAGAAATGAATCAGCAGTAGAAAGTACAGTACTTGTACCTCCAACATGACCTTCCACAAACACAACATGAACACATACAACAAATCTGAATTATAAAACGGGAAGAATGACGCAAAGTAAAGACCTCATAACGAAACGTGGACAGGTACACACACACACACAAACACACAAACACACACACACAAACATACTAATAAAATTGTCAGTGTTGTTTGGCAGAGAGGGCGGGCGGGAGATTCATGAGTTTTAATATGCAGAGCAACAGCAAAGTGGAAAACCTGACACACTCTTAACACACGCGCAAACACACACACACACACACACTTTGCATGAACTATGAAGATGTTTTTCTATTCGTATGGTGACAGACAGCAGCTAACACACAACAGATCGCTCCCAGCAGAGAACACAGAGCCCTCACATCATTAACACCTCCTGCTGCGTACCGCTGGGCTCCGACTGTCTGGGGACACCAAGCCAAGAGAGGGAAGAATCAAGAGACGAACACTTAGGACACGGACGGAAAGGTGCTATAAATGTGTGTATTTATGTCTTCGTATGTGTGTGTGTATGTGTGTGTGTCTGTTTGTGTGTGTGTGCGCGCGCTCTCTATCTCCCAAATGCCTCGACTCATCTGCTAATTAGTCAGGAGCAATTAAGTACGCTTAAACTAACCGCACACAGAGGCAGCCGGAACACACATCCAGGTAAACAAATAATGACAAACAAATGACTCACTTTAACTGTATCAGCTAATAAAAATAAAGCAAAAGGAGTCCTCAAATGGAAATAGAAGAAAGGAATCACTGTAGATGAGTGGGAAGAGAGAGAAAGGCAGATGGAGAGGAGGAAAGGAGTGAAGCAAAAAAGGAGGTGAAAGACATAATCATAAGTCCCAATGGACAAATTCAAGCAGAGTGGATTCTATCGCATGCTATCTCTCATTTATATGCTAATTCACACTATTAACAGAGAGAGAAAGAGATGGGAAAAGAGTCTAATAAATAGCTACCGATTGCTGTTTGTTCATAAGTTAGTTTGTGGTTTTGCAGAAATGTTGTATTGAGCGACCAGCCAGCTGTTTCCTTTGTAACCAAAGACAAACTGTAACGAGTGACGGCAACGTGGAAAGTGGATGATTGAAATGAAATGAGAAAAATACATATAAAATAAAGCCAGAAAAAACGATGTTATCAATGTAATTCAATTTGGATTAACGCTGAAAATCATCTCCTTTCATCCCTCCTCCCCTCCTTCACTTTTGTTCCTTTATGATACTGATAGCCACTTGAGTGCTTCTCTCGTTTTCCGCCTTAAGCTTTCTGCTGGTGCTGATCTCAATTCAGCTCAATTAACTATAAATATGAGCTCACATGCGCACACATACACACAGCGTCGGTGTACTTTACAGACCTTCAAACACAGAGGTATAAGAGATCATATTAAGGTGCCACAATGCACAAACTCATGGGCAGCAAAAGTTGTTTTTCGTGTTGTATAATAGTAAAAGGATGGATTACTGAATGGGCCTACAGGGCACAGGCCCAGGGGCCCAAAGTGTCAGGGGCCCCTTTGGCCTTAAACTACAAAATGTCACTTAAAGAGACACAAATCAAAATCAAAA
Source organism: Anarrhichthys ocellatus (assembly GCF_004355925.1). Lineage (NCBI taxonomy): Eukaryota > Metazoa > Chordata > Actinopteri > Perciformes > Anarhichadidae > Anarrhichthys > Anarrhichthys ocellatus. The sequence goes on from NW_022280058.1 coordinate 500,947, forward strand.
ATCCTGGAAGAGACACTAAATGAACCCAAAGAAACATAAAGTGACTACAAAGAGAAACCAAAAGACTACAAATAAATCAGAAGAACTACAAAGAGATTCAAAACGACTACAAAAAGAAAATGAAAAACTACAAAGAAACCAAAACAACTGAAAAAAGATGTAAAAAGACAAAGAGACAAATAAAGACAAAGAGTCAAAAATACTAAAAAGAAACCAAAACAACTAAAGAAAGATGTAAAAAGACTGCAAAGACACACATGAGTACAAAGAGAAACATAATGACTACAAAGAGACCATAATGAATAAAATGAAACACAAAGAGACTATAAAGAGACACAAAGACTACAAAGAGATGCAAAACAGCAACAAAGAAACACAAAGATACTGCAAATAGACACAAAGACTACATAGAGATGCATAAAGACTAGAGACAAAAACAACTACAGAGAGATGCAGAACGACTACAAAGACTGCAAAGACACATACTGCAAAGAGACACAAAGAGACAACTCTGAAAAATGGCAAAACAACTACAAAGACATTCAAAATGACCACAAAGAGACACAAAACTACACGGACATACAAAGAGAAACAAACTACAAAGCGACAAAAAACCACTGAGATGAATAGCGACTACAACACAACAACAAATAGAGGCTAAGCAACTCTAAAGCCTTTGTGTCTTTCTCCTTTGTATTATAGGTGTTGGGGCCTTTTGCATGTCTGTGTCCAGGGGCCCCTTGTCTCATAATCCTCCCGTGATAATTGTTATCAAAAGGGGGACAGAGTTTGCACAAATCCAAGCAAAGATACTCAAAGCATACTAAACTGCAGGACACCAAGGTGGTCTGAACACTGTCCCAGATAAACATTTTATTTCTCTTTCTAAGGCAACGTTTCGATCTGTAAAGATCTTCTTCTGGCAAGTGTGAAAGAGACAAGAATGTGTTTCTTGTAGAGGCAGCAATTAACTCAAATCATTATCACCTGCTGGTCAGCAAACAGCCGGGAAAAACAAAACACCACAAGATGGCGATCACAGTACTCTAGATTATAGGAAATCCCACAGAGTGTATGTAAGAGGTGGACCAAGTCACCGAGACATCGGCCATTGGTTTCTTGTCATCTTGTTTTTATTTGCAACCAGAAGTGACACAAGATGGTGGAGATAAGTTCAACCGCTGAACAACACATCTTTAAGTGACCAAAATGTTACAATTATCTTTTTATACATATATATATATATATATATAACACATATATATACACTGGGAACAACTCCTAAAGCATACCCTGTTTTATCGTCACTCGTCTGGACATTTGTAGTTTTAAGTAGAGTTAAAAAGCCATTTTTTTACGAGACTTTTCCCTTTTCTGTTTTAAAGAAATTTAATCAGAACTGTACTTGATCTTTTCAAAAGTTTGAACATGTCAGTGGAAATATTCACCCTGATAGACAGTGTTTTTGATTCATGGAGCACATGTCCTCTCTGTCTTTTACGTTACTAATTCAGACAAACAGAAGTATCCGCCCATAGAAGAGCTTAACACACACACACACACACACACACACACACACACACACACACACACAAACTGATCATTACGCTCCTTCCTTGTCACAGACACTTAGAGAAACACAAAGAAGAAGGAGACCTGAACCAAAATCCTGAGATGATTTTGCCGCCTGTCGCCACCACTAAGGTGTGTGTATGTTATATCGTGTGTGTGTGTGTGTGTGTGTGTGTGTGTATGTGTGTGTGTAAGTAGAGACCACATGCAAAGGTTTCCACGGGCGACATCCAGAGGTTCTTGAGGGGGGTCCCCGAGCTGTGATCGCTTTTCCAGTGCTGTCATCACAAAGATGCACTTATGCTCAAACAGCACTCTTTCAATCAATCAATCAATCTTTATTTGTGTAGCACCTCTCAGACAGGCCAGTGCAGGTCAAGGTGCTGCACAGATGACTGACAAGCCGAAAACAAGATCCCACTGTGAAAACAACAGAAAGGACAAAAGCAAATCGGCTATTTAACAATTTGAGACAAATGCACGCAGGAAAATAAAAAGATAAACATTTTATAAAATATAAGCTGAGATATAATATCAGCTGAAATAACAGTAATAGCAGTAAAACATACAATTATACAACTTAAATACATTGAAATAAGTGGTAAATAAAATAGAATAAAAATGTCAAAACACAGTGATGGAGGCTCAGACACAAAAAACAATTCAACCATTTTGTTCCTAGTGTAAATGCACGCAGCGATGCATCACATCAACACCACACAACCCTTTGCTGAGGATCCACACACATCAGCCTCCTCTTCCTCCTCCTTCATGCAAAAATGTGTAAAATCTGTCATCACTTTTACACCTTATTCTCACTGTTTTGCTGAAGCAGAAACATATTGCGCTGCAAAGAATGTCATCCAAGCAGAGACTAAATATGTTCACGGGGGTATCTTTTTTTTTTTTTAATAAAGCAGCCGACCAAATAAGCTTACAGCACTTTAAACTTTCTCATGTGGTCCATTTTATGACCTCTCGCTGTTTTATAAGAATCTCGTGAAATCCATCAAAACACACTGAGGGCGAGGAAGTCCCACTCCCTCATAATCGTAAAAAAATTCATCACTTCTTTTTTTCTGGGGACCCACTTTTTAAAACCACGACAACCAATTCACAAGGTTCCTTATCTACAAATCGTGAGAAGAGTGAATCTGTAAGTAAATGAATGTTTCTGACCATTTTTATTTCCATTTCCACATCACTTCATATTATGTTCAATAGGTAAACCAGACATTTTGAAGAGCTAGTTGTTTGATAAATCAAAACTTAATTTTATACATGTGTTATTCAAAACATATACGCATGTTAAATACTTTATAAACGAGACCAAGAGTCACCAGGCTCTTGTTTTTTCTTCTAGCCTTTCATATTCCATTGAACCGTATAAGTCGGCTCCAGTTATAAGAGCAACACGAACATTCAGGCTCTCTCATGGGGTTCAAAGCTTAACTGCAGATATAAAAGACAATTAAAGAATTTCAATGGAAGAAATTGTTCAAAATGATTTGCCGACCCTAAGAAAATATCCTGCCACTAACGTGTTGGACGTCTTTGGGAATAACTGATATGTGATTTAAAAACAAGACGTTTTTTCTGTATTTTGTTGAACAGATTTCATCTTCCTGCTGGAGAATAAATAACCAAAATCCAAGGTCCACTACATGGCCACTATATGTGGACACCCAAACTGTATGTGATTGTTCAACAAACCAATCCAAAGCCTGCACGGGCGCTTATGTGCAGCTTGAACAGTCTCCAATTTTGGACCGTGGCTGCAGGGATTTGCTCCCATTCCGCTACAAGAGCATCAGTGAGGCTGACGTTGAGCAATAAGGACTGGCTCACTATCAACTTCAACGGGGTTGAGGTCTCTGTGCAGGCCTGTCAAGTTGTCCCAAACCAGACTGTTGAAACAGGAAAGGAATCTTCTCAATCTGTTGCCACACAGGTAGACGCACTAAAACATCATTGTATCTGATAACGGGACCTAAGAGGCCTGAAGCCCAATCTACAAGAAGGACAGACGTGTCTACTTATGGATTTTTTTATCATCATAAGCACACAAAGCTTCATATCTGCATGAAAAAAAACAAGTGTAGTCAGACAACCAAATGCACAAATCAACCATGTTCCCTTATAACTTGACCCCGCCGAATGTTGACAAAAAGAGCCATAGTTTCATCTACCAGATATTTCCCTCACGAGATGGTTGAGACCAAAAGCAGAGCTAAAAGAGGAGGGACCATTGGCCTTACATGTACCAGGTGGACACCAACGATGAGTATTAATGTTGCTACCACATGTTCTACATTATAAGATGTCAACTTGTTGGTCACGCCACCTCCCCAAGTGGAAAATAAAACAATGAATTCAAGTGTAATGTCATGCCAGGAAGAAGGAAACAAGAGACAGCTATAAGTACTGAACAAGAAGAGGAACTTTACTTGAGTTGACTTGAAGACACCATGAAATCTGCGAGTTGTGTGTGAAAGAAAGCTGGTAAAAGGGACGAATATAAATAGTGTGCAGTGTATCGAATCCTGAACACAATGTCCTGTTACACCTTAAAGGAAGAGAACATAAAGGCGTGCGACACAACAATACCAACAGGTTGAGTGTATGCTAATGTCGCCTACTATTTTAACACGGATTGAACAGATAGGAGCTGTGAATGGTTGAATTTCATTATGTCAGAACAGAGTCGAGCCTCACTCTGAACTCCCTAAACTGTTTAAAAGTCTTGTGTGAATAAAATGTGAGGGCCCACTGTGTTATGTAAATGAACCACCTCAAAGGTATATTTACAGTCTGCTCCGCAACCGCAGTCTCCCGCGTTATAAATGTACCTTATTGAGACGACTTAAGGGCACATTTTTAGCCCAAAGATAAACACGCTCCAAAGTTATGCGGAGACATGATTGATTCAGACGCACAGCGGCGCGGCGATGGAACGTTTTATCGTGGTTTTTTTTGTAAGGAATCAACAAACACTTTCACACATAACAACGGAACAGATGTTGCCTTTGGAGAGGAGAAGATTACACCGTTTTCACGCCAAAAGATATAAAACAAACAACAACTATGAGCTAAAAGTCAATTTCCCTGCTCTTTTCTTCTTTCATTGTATTATTCCTCTCTTTTCTCCTTCGCTGTGCTGTGAATGGATGTTTCAACTGCAACCGAGAGAAACTGTTTGCATGTGTGTGTGTGTGTGTTTGACCTCGTCACTGTGGTTCTGTTGCAGTAGATTACCAGCTGTTTTTAATAGTTTTCCCCCCAAATCTGTCTTTTTCTGCATACTCATTCCTCACCTGTGGCCTTTACAGGTAGGATGATACAAGATGGCTGTACCGCTCAGGTTTTTGGTCCAAAAACCTTGATGTTATAAGAGCCCACTTGAAATGTTCCACGTGAACATCTATAAGTTACATGCAGACGACAAAAATATTCTTTTTTTCTGTCTTGAAATCTCAAAAATGAAAAATAATGTATTTTGTTCTCCACTAAGGGCGACCAGGAATTCTTTACTCTGATGAAACATTTAATTACAAAAACAGTATACGGTTGGGAAACAAACACACTAAGAAGACTGCTAATCTTGTTAACATCCATAGTTTTTCTTTGTACTTCAGCATCACAACCTCTACATTCCTGTAATAAATATGCCAATTTCCTCTTGTTGCCTTTCATAAATGTGTCATAAGTGTGTTATTTTGAGAAATAAAAGGGTGTAAGTTAGGCTTGAGGAGCATAGAGGTGTCGTACACTGTGCAAATTGTAAATTCCTTTGAAGCAAATCTATGATTTATAATTTAAATTGTCGAATCTTTCCTCACTGTTTTTGCAGAGTTGCATTTCTTTGTTGTGCAGAAAAAAAAATCCTCTGCAGCAGAAAAAGTAAAATGTGATTTAAAGTTTGTTACAGACTGTTAACAATCAGAGTGTGCTTTCACCCCTGACAAAAGATCAAGAAATATATGACAACGTGTGTATTATGCAATAGTTTCAGTGGAGAAGTGAATTAAACTGAACTGTTATTGGTCGTTTGTCTGAAACTTTGTTAAATGTGCTGCTGCTGCCACGAGACCCTTGAAAATTATTTTTTACTATTATTTTAATTAATTTTCCTAATTACATACATTTTAAATTAATTAAGCCAAAAAAATAGCTTGTGTTGCCTTTCTGCATTCGTGAGAAAAATCCAAAGCTGAAAAACGCAACTTCCTTTAAAATTATACATATATAATTAATACATCTTTCATGTTGTGTCTGGGTCGGATCGTGTGTATTTATCAGCTCTAAAGACCAAAAGACATAAAAGGGATTCATGCTCCGCGTGAGCTCCAGTGACATGGAAAGTCTCATGCTGCCTCCTGGTGTCTTTAAACTGAAAATGCATCATCACTGCTGCAGTTTAATCAGTTTTAAAAGACCAACAATAAATCCTGCTTGGGCCAAATATGATCACAATATTACAGTGCCTGAATAAAACCACTAAAACACATAGGCACTAACTCAAACTCCAACACATTCAAGACAGTAATATAAAAGGTAAATTAAGGTGGTTTAGCATTAATTACATTCACCATTAAAATGATGTATCTATTTCCATACGAGTGAATATCATAATATCAGAGAACCATGACCCATAAATAACGTCATCTTTTTATTAAAATTCTAGTTGATGTATGACAGAAATGTGTTTAAAATCCTGTTATAAGTTTCGACTTTATACAATACATACAACCGAGATGAAGGGAAATAAATGGGGACACAAACATTAACATATGTACAATGTTAGATTATGCAAAACACCAAACAGTTGTGTTGTAATTGAGCAATTTGGTCACGACACAGAAATTAAAAGTTGGCTTTAGTGCCTCTCCAAAAATGACTGATAAGCAAAAGATTATGACACAAAATAAACCGTTAATTCAGATTTTAAAACATCCAGATCCAATATGGACCAGTTCTTGTATTTCTACGACTCAGAATCATCCAGTCAACTGATTTCAGTTTAAATTGGTTAAACCTGTGAGTCACATGATACCAAACCAGACGCATACTGTTCCTCTAGTCAATTATAGAAACTACACAAGTACAGCAGAACATGAAAGTAAAACAAAGCACGACATCCAGTGACTTTCTTGCAGCCGTGTTTGAGCATCAGGTCTGCGTTAACTCATAAATGTATTATTAAAAAAAAAACAACATTCATTTTTAAATGTCGAAGCAAATCTAAGCTCAAAGGGAAACTTTATGATTCAGAGCTTTTCCACTTGATTCCTGGAGGATCACTGTCGCTTAATGAAAACCTGAATGTGCAGCTGGAATCTGTAAATGATTAGTAAGTAAACCTTCACGACCGACTGCTGTCAAAAGTCAAGAAATGCTGCGAGTGCGTTTGGTTCTGTGGTTTCCAGCCCATTAAAACAAAGCTATCAAATTATGAGTACATTTTGTTTCCATCTTTGGCATATACACACTTAGAAATAAAAAGGTGCTAAATAGAACCATATAGGGTTCTTCGGTTTGGTCCCCAGGAGAACCCTTGAAGCCCCGATGACAGCTTCTAAAGAGAACCCTTCTATGGTGTAATGGTCCACCTAGAAACTTCCCATCCTCTAAAGGCCTGTACACACCGGGGCGTTTCTTTCGTGCGCCTAATTTGCACATCAATATACTTTTGTTTTTGTCATGAAAACTTTCACACAAAACGGGAATATTACGCAACAAAAAGCAACATAATTTTTTTGCCGGAATGAGGCCGACGTTTCTAAACTTTCGGACCGTGATCAAAGACATCAACCCATCACTTTGTGTGGAAGGTGTTGATTTGCACTAATATCTATAAAAACCTTTCAGAGTAAAAGCCCATGACATAACATTCAGCATTTTCGTGTTGTAAATTCGTTATACCCCCGGTGTATAAAGGCCTTATGTGTGCTTACAACCTACCCAGGAAGACCTACCAATAACCCTCTTATATTCCCTTTTACTCCATAGATCTTTCTCCAACCTAACCAGGTTAGCATGGGAACACGGTCCAGCAGCCTTGGGCCTCAAGAGCCTCCCAAAGGGCTGGAGGTGGTGCCGTTCAACCCACAACAATCATGGTTCAGTCAGGGGTGTTGGCTCTGCTTTCAATAATACATGAAGAAAACTTTCTCCCAAAAACAGTTCTTTGAATGGAAAGGGTTTTTAATGGAACCCATAGCCCTTCGGGGAGAGCCCTTTTGGAACCCTTGTTTCTGAGAGTGTTCCTACAAGCTGTGACAAAGTTCAACTAAAGACTAGAAATAGAAATATGTTTTCTCTATTTTTTGTTTTCCTGAGAACTCCTGAACCTCCGGTTGGAAACCGTTGGTCTAGAAGATCAGAGTCGAGCTCTGAGTAAACGAGATTTTAGCGAGACCTTAAATGTAGTTCAACGTGTAATGAAAGCGACCCTGACGTTAGTCTTGTAGCGTGGACCCAAACATGAGCAGAGAGCAAGAAACAGCTGTCTGACCTCGCTTCTTTAAATCGTATTAGCATCTGAAGTGTTACTGTATACAACCAACATTCCACTAAGTTGCACATGTAAGCAGATAGAGGAATAAAATGTGTGTGTGTGTGTGTGTGTGTGTGTGTGTGTGCACGCGTTTCAGAGCATTAAGTAGACAGATTAAGACTAGAAGGGTATTAAAACTAACAACTGGAGCACTGAACCCAATCACATCACGGCTGGTGAGTCATTAACCCCTCAACGTTATTTGTGTGTGTGTGCATGAGCTTGCATGCATGTGTGTGTGTGTGTGTGTGTCACTGGCAGGCAGGAGTAACGTCAGATCTTGAGTGATGCAGTCGACAGAGGGAAGGGCATTTTTCTAAAAGCGCTTAAAATGACAGATCACACACACACACACACACACACACACACACACACACACACACACACACACACACACACACACACACACACACACACACACACACACACCATCAATGTTATCCCATGAATCACAGGCGTAAACTGACATTAAGACTACAACAAGAGCAGTAGGGAAAAAAACGATCAAAGAGAGGAGCAGCGCTGTGTTTTGAGGAGCATCATCCCTCCTTCTTGTTCCCCCAACCGAACAGTTTGGACATCGGAGACTTCTTCTTTTGTTTGTCTTTCTTCACGTCTGAGAGAGGAGAGAGGAGGGCGGTCAAAAGATGACACGGAGGTAAATGAAAACTCAATCAATCAACTCAGAAAAAGAAATTACATTTTTAAAGAAATCGGAAAATCTGATTTTTGTTGTTTTGCAGCACAAACAACAACTTAAGCAAACTACTACAAACGTGTGTGATTTATGGTTTGATGGGAAATTCTGCAAGAAAGCGGCCAAAAAAGAAAAACAAAATAATGCATCTTTAAAAATGGGCGACAACCTCACTGCAGAAGCACGAGACATTGATGCTCAGTACAACAAGACAAGATTTCCTAATATATTATTATTTCTTTGCACTATTTGTGTTACAATCTACACATTTTGACTTTCCATTGCAACCAATGTATGTTGTTGGTCGTTGCTGCTTTTCATTATATATTTATATACCTATTTTGTCACCTACTTGTATGTTCCATATCTATTTTTCCATATCTTTATTAAGCTTTGTTACTTCTGCCAAGAAGTTTATGTTTTAGTTTGTGTGGTTGGTTTGTCTGTTGATTAGCTTGTCTGTTTGTCAGCAGGATTACGGAAAATCTACCGGCCTGATTTTCATGAAACTTGGTGGAAGGCTGTAGCATGAGCCAAAGAAAAACCCATTACATTTTGGAGCTGATCCGCCTCACGGGAAGGATACACGGATCATTTTTCAATTACGGATACGGCCTTGGTGGAGGTCTGCGCTCGCTGAGTGCAATCTTTATTTTTAGCTCTTTTTCCAAGTCTTATCTCTAATTTCATTGGAGTCAAATTCCTTGTACGTGAACACATAACTTGGCCAATAAGGCGGATTCTGATATATTAAAATAACATATTTTTATATTAGCGCATGTCTTATTGTGCCGATACCACAGCCACAAGAAAAAAAGAGAAGCTGTGTCCACAAGTTGTGTTTAAAGTGTGTTTCTAGTCTAGTTTAACTTAAAATCTAGTTGTTGTTTCACTAGTGAGGGTTCACACAACAGAAGCACTTTTACCATGGTTAAGAGCAATGTAACGTCATTTAACCCCTGTTTGAGGTTTCCTGATACACCTGAAAACACCTGCCAGGAAAGAAAAGAGTGGTATAAAGTAGCATTTCTCTTATGAGATACAACATGTGTGTAAACGACCACATGACTACACTCTGAGTGGGAATGAACTGTGAAACTTTGGCATTAACTTTACGAATACATTAAAATAAAATGGCTAGTCTTTAGCCCACGGTCGGCATTCACTCGCTGCAACATAACGACCTTTCACTGAAGTTCAATAAATCTCCTCAATTTTCAGCCCGGCTTTCCCAGTCATGAATTGCAAATGAAGCCGGCTTTAACTCTATTCTATCAGAGGGTCAAATTAACCAGCTACATTATCCATTTGTCTAATAGGAAACACCGCTGACAAAGAGAGGGGGAGCATTTTGTTTGATGCTTTTTCCATTAGCAGTCATTAGATCAAATGAGATGAAAACATCACCCAGTGGCACCCTTAAACATGCAGCACACACACACACACACACACACACTTCCATAAACCACAATGAGATTCCTATCTACTTCAATTAGAGGCGTCCATGATGGAAATCATCAATTGGATAATTTATAAGCAAACTAAGTTGCAGCGACATCGAGGTTGTGATAACTAATGAACAGAGCGGAAGGGGGGGGGGGGGGGGTCAGACCGACGGCCTGTGGAGGTGTTAGAGACACTCACTGAAATTCATCATCAGCTTGTTGAGCTCCACGTCCTCCTCTTCCTCCCTGAGAAAACGCACAAAAGCAAACACAGATCAACAGCAGTTCCTACCTGTGTGAGCTTATACTGCATTTATACACGTGTGTGATCTGTGAGTACTCGGGCAGTGAGACATTTTGTCGTTTTCGCACTGTACTCGAGGAAATTGGATTTGAAATCAAACAAAGACCATGAGATAATTCATTATTGAGTCATATTTTTCTTTGGTCTATTACTTATCATTTATTATAAAGTGTCAGAATAAAATGAAAACACGCCTGTCACAATTTCCCCAAGCCGAAAGCGACGTCTTTAAACTAACTGCTTGTTTTGTTCGACGAATAGTAAAAAAAAATAGATATATTTTCAATGTACAGCGATGTAAAAAGAGAGAAAAATCACAATTCCCCACATTTGAGAAGTTTTAAAGAGTGAGTATTTGGCATTTTTGCTCAACACATAACTTTAAGGAATGTATACATTTGGAACTAATCAACAAAATAGTATTTATAGCATTACTGTGAGGTTGAAGTGCTGCTGATGCTCAGCTATATTTTTAAGGGTTTTACACATACTCCACATACTTCCCATCAGCTGAAAAGTAACACCGAGGTGTTTTATCTCTCAAGTTTTTCTTCAAAAGGCAGAGTTTCACATGTGTGCTGTAGAGGATAATCCACATTGTTCATGGTGAGCACAAGTATCGTCTTTAATAGAAATACTTGCTTCTGACAATAACAGTTTTTGGCAAATAGCCAATCAAATTACAGCGAGGCAACAGGCACCAAGTTTGTGCCGTCAGCTTTCTATGCCAAAAGTTTCGAGGATGCGCTTTGTTGTTTTCCAAAACTCGGGGTACTTGACATTGTGAGCGTGGGGCAGTCTGCACATAGCGGATATTCAAGCCAAGACCTTAAATTGTAGAATTTAAATTTCCCCAAATGACCCTCCGCTGTATATGCATACACACCTGAGTCTATCGTCATCCAGACCCTCTATAATAGCGTTTCTGTCGTTGACAATGTCCACCAGTTTGGCCATCAGCTGCTCTTCCCTCTTGCGGTCCGAGTTTGTTTTCAGATGTTCTGCTCAAACACAGACACATTTTAGTCTCAGATGTTTGATCTCTTTCATGTCATTGTGCCGAGTGTGTTTCCTTGAAACTCTCACCTGGTTTGTCCATCAGTCTCCTGAGCTCCTGCTCAACAGTGGGCTGCTCTTCCTCCAGGTCCTGGGTTTTCCCACTAGAAGTAAAAACAATGTAAATCTGTATTAAAATAGTTTATCGCCTACGATTGCATTTCTCGAGTCTGGAGTCTAACCCTAACAAAAAAATGAAACACTATGAGAGACAGGTGATACTTCTCTGTAGGTTTGTCAACACAAGCGACCCCTATCAGATTACACGTGGTCATTAGATCCATTGTTAAAATATTGATTAGAGCAGCTTTAAATGGCCATATCATAAGGTCATATGCTCAGTGTCCCCCAAGTTATTTTCCAAAAAAACGCATGATTTCTTACACTGTGTGTATTTGAATGCAAATCTGTATTAAAAAGATAATTTTTTGTTATAATTTGCTGTTAAAATGCCTTGGTAGAGGTAGAGGTTTAACATTAATCAATGTAAGGAATATTTGCAGTGCATGTGTGCTGTTAAGCAGCATCCTGCTTCACACTGCAGCCAGTGGGAGGGGGGGGGGAGCTGTCTTGTTCCAGGACGCCCTGCTGAGAGACGGAGGAGGGAGGACACTGGGAATTCACACTGTCAACCTTCTGGCCACAAGTCTGTTTCACTAATCGCTAAATAGTGGCATGCCCCTTTTCTAAGTGTGTGTGTGTGTGTGTGTGTGTGTGTGTGTGTGTGTGTGTTTACTCACACGTAGACCAGTTCAGACTCCCGGCGCATTGCCACCTGCTTGTTCCTGATCAAGTTGAACCACTCAACCATGAACTCATCCATGAGAGAGTCATCTTCACCCTCTGACGCACAAAAACACACGCATGCAGTTAATCCCAGAATACATTCATTCCTCTGAATCTTTTTTTCCACTCCTGATTCATGAGGAGGTTCACACAGTACGAGTGTGTTTATCTCACCTTCTTCACTGCTGCGGAGCTTCACCTCCAGCTCCACTCCCCTCTTCTCCCACTCGTTCAAGCTATCTTCAATCTCCTGCAGTTCCCTTATGATGTCTTCTTTGAGAATGTAGTCTGGTTTCATCTACAGATGTAACAC